>NC_134363.1:83649664-83949664 GCF_048569485.1 Anomaloglossus baeobatrachus | reverse complement strand
CCAACATGGGAGGATTAATTTTGGTCTGACCACAGAGGGTACTGAATTCAGGATACAAGGACATTTGACATGTCAATCTGACTTTGTCATCTATTTAATTGAGTGTGACTGTAATAAAAGGTATATAGGTAGAACGATACAAGCTCTACACAATAGAATAAATTCACACAGATATAATATAAAGGTGGGATTCATGCTCCATGGACTTTCTCGTCATACCACTCTATGTCATAACAAAAAAATCCAGTTGAAGGTTACCCCTATAGAACAGATACCCCCATATATTTCTGATAGGATGGGGCTTCTAAATAAAAAAGAAACCTACTGGATCTACAAGCTGAATACTTTAAAACCCCAAGGTCTAAATTAAATTACGGATCTATTCCACTAAAATCCTGTCTAGCATTGATCTGTTTTTTCGGATGTTTTTATTATGATTCCACTTGAGCTTCATGTCAGGTTTTTTCCGTTTTTATAGGTCTGTTTTATATATATATCACACTCATATTAGTGTGACTTTCTTGTCATGTTTTATTGTTGTTTTTAAGTTTTATTACTATCAGGTCTATTGCTATTTGCTATTTATTATTGATTTTATTTTATTATTGTATTTATATATATATATATATATATATATATATACATTTTTATAGCCATGGTTTTATTTATATGATATGGTTTTACATTCCTAGTAATTGTTGCCTCTGAATGCAGACCTTCTCCTGCCTATCCACTAATTTATTTATTTATTTATTTAATTATGTAGATGTGTGTATAGGTATTCATACATACACATTAGTTCCAGTGGCATATACATTCCTCCTATTATTGATTGTATACCAGCACACTATCAGTTTAGGGTGATTACATCCTTGATCTTGGTGTTTTTTCACTTCATTGTGCCATGGAAATATGGTGCGTTATACCTCCGGTTTAGTTATATGTACTCACGGCATAGTATTTATTTAATTTTTTTTCCTAATTTATTTCTTCTGTCATCTACATACATATGGTAGATAGTCACATGTTTCTTTTATATAGTCACTGTTGTCTTCTACTCCTAGTGTCTCTTTCCTTTTTTTCATTTTAATCCCTTCTTATCTATTGGTGTGCCCAACACTCATCAACTACTAGCGCTGTGTTTTCAGCGATTGCAGCTTTACTGCACAGATACAAATATGCAGGACTTGCCACTTGTAAGCTCACTACGAGTCGGGAATCACGCATGCGTGGTTGGTTGGTTCCCACGGCCCTGAACTTATTTGACCCACGAACTCTTGATACATATCTCTCACGCAGGCGCAGTCACTCATTTTCTCACGCTCATGAACTTGGGTGAACTGCCTTGAGATTCTTATATTCTGGAGCCTTTCTGGTGTTTTTTTTTACTTCTAATTCTATGTTATCCTCTGGATTTCACTTGATCCTTCAGTGGTGCTCCTTAAGTGAGTTTGTTTCTTGTTTTCTGTTTTAACACAGCCTTTAATGTGTCACATAGGGGTGGCTGCACTGGTTTATACCTTCACTTTCCTATGTCTGGTGATCATTTGAACGCCCGACAAGAGTGGGTTCTTGACTCTCTCCTGTTGATTGCAGACTCATATGTAAAAAACACACATGTTGACATATGTACACTATGGAATATATATATTTACATATCTTTCATACATATCACTGAACAAACACAGGTTTTTTGTTTTTTCATATTTTATTATTTTCCTTTATCTAATATATGCATTCTGACTGTCATTTTTGATTGTGTTATACCGGTCATGTTTTAACTTTATTTGTTGAAGATGCATTTATTACGTCATCCTGGACAGTTTTTTTGCACTGTCTTTTCCCGCCCTTTTTTTTAAGAAGGGGTGGTGTTATGATGTCATTTTGTCTATTTATCTGTATGCTGGTGTCCACCAGGACAGATTTGATGTTTGTCTTTCCTGACGGTCCTGGGGGCAGTGGCTCCTGAAACGCGTAGACCTGGATAAATAAAGATACATTAATCTAAACATCTGTTCCAGTGATCTTTTGGCGCAGTATCAAACACCCCTCTCTCATGCTCTCTGTTATCATCCCGCTCCAGTAGAAGCGCTCCCTCAGTAGCATCTCCAACTTCTTCCAGCCAAAATATCCAGCCCCATCGTGATAAGCCTTCAAGACCACAGGTACATACGCCTGTGGTACCACGAGCTGGAAGACTTTCTCGTGCGTCTTCGGGTTAGTTAGCCCTCTGTACAGCTTGTGTGACGCCATGGCAAAACCTGGTAGTCACAAATAGGCTCCCGCATTACACCATCCCTCACTCAGGAAACACACAGCCGACCTGAAACCCTAGTCAACCCCCCTTAGGAAAGATAGACACACCAGTGGGCGGGACCAGGCAGTTGGACATGCCACACAGGGGTCTAGACAGCCCGGGGCGGGAAAACAAGCAGTTCTAGTCAGATAGTTTCTGTAGTTCAAGTTGAAAGGAGTGGGGGCTGGAGCTAAGTGTAGCTCCAGCAGAAGAAGTTCAAGTTGAATGGTGCCAAGGTTGGAGCCCTGGTGCCTTTAGCTAGGTGGCAGACGGTGGTCTCCATCAGCAGGAGACGGGAAGACGGCTCGGCAGAACCGAGGTGGACCGAGACAGGGTTGTAGCCCGCCGCTACCGACACGGGGAACAGACCCGGAAACCGGAGCACAAAGGGGGGTACTCAGACCCTGAAGCCAGGACCGAAACCAGCAACCTCGTTAATTAACCGATTGAGGCCAGGACTAGAGGTTCTGTCCCACCCAAAGTCCCTCATAGAAGAGAACAGCCCACCGATAGGAATAAGAGGTCAGCGCCAGGGCCCATAGATCCCACGGGCCAGCATCTACGGGCACGGCTCCTTAGGCCACATCCAGCCGAGAGCAGACTCCTGAGTTCCAGACCAGGCAGTCCACCATACACAAAGGCAGTGGAGAGGAAAAGGACAAAGATCACCAGCCTGAGTGGGGGACCCTGAATGCAACTGGCCGAGGCGGCTGGCCACCAGCCAGGTGTAAACCAGGGTTTACCAGAGACCCGTGTGGTTTATTTACTGTGAGTAACCAAAATGTTCCCCTGTTGTTGCTATACCCTGCACAAAGACACTGGGCCCCGGGCAACCATCCCTACCCACAGAAGGGTTAACATCTGGCTGCCGCTACATCTCCCCCGGGTGCCCAATAACAGCAGCGGTGGTGTCCCACCTCACCACACACCGTGGGTGGCGTCACAAACTTAATACGGCCTAGCCCGTATATCTACGTCCCCCTTTTTATTCGGCGTGCCCGAGAGACCCCCGGGTGCAGAGACCCTCGAGCCACCCCCTTAGGAGTCCAGAACCGAGCAGCGGCAGCTGCTGGCATGGGGCGGCACACCCGAAAAACTTGGTGTCACGAACAGGATTCTTACCCATCCACTTACCTGGTGGAAGTGTGCCTTGAATTGGACAGTCAGCGGTGATCCGTTGAGGAATTTTCAGAAGTCGCCATTTATGCCGCCATTTTTAGGCGCGAAAACTGCAGCCCAGAGTCTTCTTCCCCGAGAAAAGGGCGCAAAGCTGAAGCCCCGCCCCCTGGGAACATGGCCGGAAGGTGAACCCCGAGGTCGTAAAACAAAACTAACAAGCCGAAAAGGAGAGAGCCGACAAAAGACCAAGGGGGGGGCGGGTGAAAAATCTGCAGCATGTGACCCGTGCAGATAATGGGTAGAGACTCCAGGACTCTGTCAGCCTTTTGTTCTTGGACACCAACAACGCAACATGGCCGACAAGTCGTCTGGCAAGCCCGCAGTGGAGGAGCCCGTGCCCGGAACAGCCGATTGGGTGGAAGCCCAGATGGAGTGCATGTGCCACCGGATCCAGGCACAGGCAAGCTTCTTGCTGAAGCGATGGGCAGCTGAGATGGCGGAGTTAGCTGCAGCTGTTCGGGCCCGTGAAGTGGAGGCAGCCTCGGAGGAGCGAGTAAGCGACCCACGCCCCTATGTCCCCCAGGGAACGGCCGACCAGGCTGAGGGGCCCGGTCTGCCCCTGCCCGCCACGCTGCCTCCCTCGCCGCCCGCACCTGTTGCCGACACCCCTCTCGGTCCGCTGCCACCAGCAACGGCAGTGGTATCCGTCCCGTCTGCCAGCAAGGGCCCGCCAGCAGAAGCCATCGGCAGCGAGCCCGTCACTGCCCCAGCACCCGTACCAGCTCCAAGCCAGCTTTAAGCCCAGAAGGTGTCCTGTCCAGTCCCGAGCCCGGAAGCAAACCAGATGACATCAGTCCCGGTCCCGGAGGAAGCAGCGCCCGCGATGACGACTGCCCCGGCCATCCGCCCGGCCGCAGCGGAGACAGTCCCCGACCGGAAGCCAGCACCACCAGAGACACTGACCGCTCCCAAACTCCCAGCCTCGGCTGAGGCGCAGCAGGGATGCACCTGCGGGGTAGCAGAATGGGCCATGTCACAGCGGGGCCCTCCATTGCCAAAGGTGCCGGTCGTTGCTGGCACGGAGGGACTCTGGCTGGGCCCGGCCCCTGCGCAGGTGGAAACGGAGCAGGCAGCGGATGCTCCGTACTGGGAGCGGCAGCGGCACCAGGTGGGCAGGGAGATTGCAGCCCGGGAGAAAAAGAAGGTGGAGGTCCTGTCCCGGACCTACAGCGAGAAGGACCATCTCAGGAACGGTACTTTCCGTGTGCCCGACGTACCAAGGCCAGGTCCGGCACTTTAACCCCCAGAAATGGTGGGGCTTTATTTACGAGATGGGCCTGGAGGCCGAAATCTTTGTGTCCCAGAGGGACGTGGCCCTTCATTTGCCTGTTGGCTACCCAGACCGGTACCTGGAGCCTGGAGAGTTGGTGACCAAGACCATACAGTGGTCCACTCATAACAAGCCTCAACATGGTCGTTAAAAGGAGTTAAGAGGTTGTACAAATTAGATGTACGAGTGCTGCCAGCATTGCTGCAAAGGGGTTCAATGCTCAGACCATATGCAACACACTACATCAAATTGTCCTGCTTGGCTGTCGTCCCAGAAAGAAGCCTCTTCTAAAGATGATGCACAACAAAGCTTGCAAACAGTTTGCTCAAGACAAGCATACTAAGGGCATAGATTACTGGTGCCATGTTCTGTGGTTTGATGAGAACAAGATAAACGTATTTGATTCAGATGGTGTCAAGCATGTGTGGTGGCAACCAAGCTAGGAGTCCAAAGACAAATGTGTCTTACCTACAGTCACGCATGGTGGCGAAAGTGTTGTGGTTTGGGGCTGCATGAGTTCCTTTATGTAACCAAGAATGCCTACATGTACTTTGACATACTGAAGTGTTTCGAGGGTATGCGCCCCTGCAGTGGATTGAACCGTTCGGATACAGAGGTGATTATTCGTGGCCCGAGGGTCCCCGGACCCGGGGGCTAAGGGCCACACTCGAATGGAAAAGGGGGCTATTTACAAGGGAGTTATAGTTCGTGACGCCACCCGTGGTGTACGGTAATTGGGAATACCGCCACTGCTGTTGGGAGTACCCGGGGTGATGGAGTGGGGCAGCAAGGTGTCGTGGCCCTCCACAGGTAGGCCCCGGCACTCTAGATTGTGGAGTGCTGTGGGATGCAGGGGGTCACTCATGTACTCACTCAGTCAATAAGCAGACGTTGACAACCTGGTAAACCAAATCTCGGGGTATCGCTGCCGCTGGAGGGGAGCTCGTCCGGGTCCCGTCCCCTATAGTGTTACCTGGTGATCCATGACCTGCCTCCTGGCACTAAACTTAACTTTAACGTGATGGCCCAGTAGTTTGGAACTTGCCGGGCCCCGCTTCCCACTGTGGCTAAGTGTGGGAGCCTGCTCTCAGGGCTCACGCTTGGGATTTTCTGGACCGTTTTGGTTGGAAAGCCCTATCCCCCTCGTTGCACTAGTGCCCGGATTCTGGAGTGGGTGGGAACAGATCATAAAGGCTCCGTTATCCTCAAGTTAATTGCCGGGTTGCCTGAAGCTTCTCCCCAACCTAGGGTCCATGTACCCCAGTGTGCCTTCAGTCCGGACCGGTGACAGTGTCTTGACCGTCCTCCTCGACAGGAGGTGCAGAGCCATATGTGTGCGGTACAGAGCCATATGTGTGCGTGTGCGGTATAGAGCCATATGTGTGCGGTGCAGAGCCATATGTGTGCGTGTGCAGAGCCATATGTGTGCGTGTGCAGAGCCATATGTGTGCGTGTGCGGTACAGAGCCATATGTGTGCGTGTGCGGTGCAGAGCCATATGTGTGCGTGTGCGGTGCAGAGCCATATGTGTGCGGTGCAGAGCCATATGTGTGCGGTGCAGAGCCATATGTGTGCGTGTGCGGTGCAGAGCCATATGTGTGTGGTGCAGAGCCATATGTGTGCATGTGCGGTGCAGAGCCATATGTGTGCGTGTGCGGTACAGAGCCATATGAGTGCGGTGCAGAGCCATATGTGTGCGTGTGCGGTACAGAGCCATATGTGTGCGTGTGCGGTACAGAGCTATATGTGTGCGGTACAGAGCCATATGTGTGCGGTGCAGAGCATACGTGTGCGGTGCAGAGCCATATGTGTGCGTGCGCGGTGCAGAGCCATATGTGTTGTGTGGTGCAGAGCCATATGTGTGCATGTGCGGTGCAGAGCCATGTGTGTGCGGTGCAGAGCCATATGTGTGCGTGTGCGGTGCAGAGCCATATGTGTGTGGTGCAGAGCCATATGTGTGCATGTGCGGTGCAGAGCCATATGTGTGCGTGTGCGGTACAGAGCCATATGTGTGCGTGTGCGGTGCAGAGCCATATGTGTGCGTGTGCGGTACAGAGCCATATGTGTGCGTGTGCGGTACAGAGCTATATGTGCGCGGTACAGAGCCATATGTGTGCGGTGCAGAGCATACGTGTGCGGTGCAGAGCCATATGTGTGCGTGTGCGGTGCAGAGCCCGATGTGGGGCTGTTGTTTGCAATGCTGTAGTGATACCAGGTCAGGTGCTGGGGAAGAATACTGACAGGGAATGTGTGTGCAGGGGGCGGGCAGGGGGCGAGGCTGGACACTGGGGTGGGTGGTGACAGCTCTGACTGAGGTTTTGCACAGGAAGTGGTCATGTTTGCTGGATCTGAATGTAAACAAGAGCTGCAGAGAATAAAGGAATAATTCAAGAGGAACAAAAGTTAGAAAACAAAAAATAACAATGTAGGTGTGATTTATATGACAATACAGCACAGAAAAACTCAAAAATTTTTGTTAAGCTAATATCGGACAACTCCTTTAAAGGACAGATCCGTGCGTAATGGCCAGTCTTATTGCACTTATAACAAACAAGCTGTTCATACCGGTCGTTGTTCCGTCCTTTATGTGCCGGGGTCCTTTTTCTCATCCAGGGGACATCCTCCGGGCAGTCAGCTAGTTAAATCTCCCCTGCCGGCATGGCCTTGGGTTTGAGCTGCATCGCCTCCAGGATTCTTGCAACGTCGCTACTCAGCTGCTGCACCTGTGAAGACAAATTGCTGATTCCGCCCACGGGTGCTACCGATGGAGTTGGTTCCGGCAATGCTAATGTAGGGGGCTTCACATACAAAGGAGAGGTGCTGGCTTGCCAGGACAGGAGCGGAGAGTCAGGGGCCTCCTGGGGCTGCAGGGCTTTGATTGCCTGTTCCTTCAGGACAGCAAAGTCTAGAGTAGGGTGTTCCAGGGCCCACAGCTGGAGCTGTTTACGTTCTTCCACTGATCCTAGGCCTTGCAGGAACTGCTCCACAAGCATCTTGTTCCACTGTGACTCACCAATGTCGTTGATCAGTTTCAGAGTCTGTAGCGCCGCCTTCAGTCTTGGGGCGTACTCACTAATGCTATCTTGGGGGCGCTGCTTACACCTGTAGAATGTCATCCTCAGCTCAGCTTCGGTGTGGGTCTCAAACGCAGCTCCCAGCCGTTTAAAGATAGCGGGTACCGAGACCCGGTCCTCCTCAGTCCATGTCTCTACTTCTAACTCAGCAGCCCCTGTCAGCTGACCGAGTACCACAGACGCCCATTGCCGACCAGTCAGGGCGTACATTTCAAGGAAGTTGCAGATCTTCCGCTTGAATCACTGTAACGCATCTGGTCATACTGTGGGAGCCAGGCTGCGCCAGGCACATAGGGTAAGGTGATCCGCATTATGGGTGCGACTGTCTCAACCTCAGGTGCCGCTGCCCTTGAGACCGGAGCAGATAGTTGACTTCCTCTGAGAGACTCACCTCCTACAGAAAACCCCAGCCCTTCTCGGGGTCAAACCGCCTGACATACCCTCTGCGCTGTGGCCCACGGACATGGAAGGTGCCCTTCCTCAGATACTCTTTTTCCCTCCAGGTTCGGGCAAGCATCTCCTGCCGTTGTCGCTATTGTGTGGTCCCCACTGGCATCATCTGTTGCTGGTGTGGTTGTCGTTCCCAGTAGGGGGCATCAGCGTCCGGCTTCAGCTCCCTATCTGGCTCTGGCTTTGCTTGAGCTCTGGCGGCCCCAACAGCCGTCGGGATGCCGCGCGGTAGCGGAACCAGCAGACATCTTGGCTCTGCTCCTGCTGGTGTAGACAGATGAACCGACTGCTCCGCAGCCGGGGTTGCAGGGTCCAAGTGCTCCGCCTCTGAGGACGGGCCCGGTGATGCAGCCAGTTCTGTTCTAGCCAGTGTCTGGGGGATCGCTGTCGTGGCTGGAATGAGGGCCTTGCTCTGGATCTCTGCAGCTGGAGGCTCTGGTAAACATACTGAAGGTTCCGCTGCTGGGGTTGGTGGGGGCAGCTCGGCGTCCGCCGAGGATGGGGTAGTTGGCTGTGGAGCGCTCACCGCGAGCAGGGACGGTCCGGATCCCTCAGCCACTTTGGCCGGATTTGTGCAATCAACAGGGACTGGGTAACGGCTTATGTGACGCCCTGAACCCCAGGGATCACAGGTAATAACATCAGCCACATACACACACCCCCCACCCCCTGTGAGGTCACACACATGTCACCCGATAGGGAGACCTGATGCCTCCCTCAGGGCTAGTAGAGCACACCAGGTGGACGGAGTCAGGCAGAAAGGCACGCCCACCGAGGAGACTACTGTCCTGAGGCAGGAAGTAGAAACAGTTAGTTTTAAGTAGAGACAAGTTCTAGAGAGAGTATTGACAGGAGTGATAGAGCTGTCAGGGACCCAGGTTGGAGCCTGAGCCCCTTGGAAAACGTCAGGCAGGCAGGCGGTGGTGGCCGTCTGCAGGAGTACCGGTACAGCAACCGGCGGAACCGTACGGACTGGGCTTGGGTTGGAGCCCGCCGGTCCCGAACCGGGGTGTCAAACGTGTACCGGAGCACCAAACAGAAGGGTGCTCAGACCCTGTCCTAGCTTAGAAGCCACTGAGTATAGGCAAATTGACTGATTGCTGGCCGGACCTCAGGGGTTCATCCACAGCAAAAGTCCCGAAAGAAGGCAAAAGCCCACCGAGACCGGGTGAGCCCCACCGCCAAAGGGCCAAACACCCGACGGGCCAGCGCCTGCGGGCAACCGAGGGCTCCTCCGGCAGCTCAACGCCAGGGAGCGAGCTACCACTGCTCAGGCAGGGGGGGCCGAAACGCAAACATCCAGAGGTGCACGGGAATAGGGGCCACCATCAACCCCACAGGGGACATCAGCAGCCGGCCGCAGGGACCGACCACTACCGAACTTTGGTTTACCAGTGACTCAGTGTGGATTAATCGTGAGTACACCAGTGCCATCCGGGCACGACATACTACACTGCGGCACGGCGCCCTGCACCCCGACTATAACAACCACCAACTCCTACAGTCCCCCACCGGGCCCCGGGACACACCGCCCCTACCCACGGATGGGCTAACATCTCGGCTGTGGCCGAAACACCGAGCCCACCATTACTTTAGCCGCAGTGGTGGTGCTTCTCCTGTCACCACGACCCGTGGGTGGCGTCACGACCCGTTACACGACCACCATGCTCTCACCGCCTACTTCCCCTTAACAAGAGTGACGTGGCCCCCGGTCCGGAGGCGCTCATGCCACCGACAAACCCGAGCCCGGACCTCGAGCGGCTCGGCCCGAGCAAGCGGAGGAAGCGGCCGGGCCCCTTAGAGGGCGGTACACGTATACTCTTTCTGGCATCACGAACAGGATTCGGACAGTCCACTTACCTGTGGAAAGTGCGCCTTAGTTAGTTTCCATCAGCGGCGTCCAGCCGAAAAAGTTGAAGTCCCGCCATCTTGGCGCGAAAGTTTCCCGCTCAAGTCGTCTTCCTCAAGCAGGAAGGCGCGAAAAGAGAAGCCCTGCCCCCGAAGGAGGAGTGTTAAGAGAAAACCAAGGGAGAGGCGGGCGAGAAGGCTGCCTGATGTAACCGAGAAGATAAAAAGGCAGGGACTCCAGGACCCTGCATCCGCTCTGTTCCTGGACCCCGCCGGCGCAGAGGCAACATGTCCGCCCCATCCGCGCAGCCCGAGGGTTTAGAGTCCGCGCCCGGAACAACAGCGTGGCTGGAGGCCCAGACGATGCTGACGTGTCGCCGCAGCCAAGTGGAATTACGCCGCCTGATGGCCCGATGGACGGCCGAGGTGGAGGATCTGGTTACAGCCGCGCGGTTGTATGAGGTGGAGGCTATCTTGGAGGAGTGGGTAGGTGACCCGCGCCCCTATGTCCCTGAGGGACCGGCCGCTGTGGCTGAGGGACCCGGTCTGCCCCCGGCTCCTATCGAGTCTCCCCTGCTGCCTGCGCCGGCTGCTGGCCTCCCTCCACCTGGCCCGGTGGTGCCTACACCAACAACGGAGGCCGCGGTCCCGGCACAAGGAGATCCGCCCGCAGAAAAGACCTCCCGCAGACAAGAGGAAGTTACAGTTCCCGCGGGGGACCCCGGGACGGCGCCTGCCCAAGACGCGGAGGTGGAGACGGCCCAGGACCTGTGGCCGCCAGGGACGGCAGTGTGGCTGGCGAACCGGTTGGCACAGTTCTGCATTCAGGTGCGGGTCGAGTCAATGCAACAGGCTATGGGTTGGAATCAGGGGATACAAGAGATGGCAGCCACGGTGCGGGCGAACGAGGAGCCCGTCTTGCAGAATGCACCCCGGCAGGATCCAGCCTCCCCCGACCCACCGGCCAGACAAGGTGCTGGGCCCGGCTGCGGTGAGGCCCGTGAATCCTGTGTGGGTGCTCCGTTGCACGTCCCAGCTTCCACACCACCAGCCCACGACGAGAAGTAGGCAGCAGACCCCCGTTGCAGCTAAAAGGACTCGTCCCCGTTGGGACTTGTGTTTGAAACCCCCGTTTCACACCCTGTTGCGTGAGTGACTGCTCATGGACAAGGCCGTGGACTAGCCGGCCACCCAAAAACTTTTGGGCTTGTAAATATTGCCCTATCCTGCCCCCTTTATCATGCCTTCCTGTTCTGTTGGCCTCCGGAGAGGCTGATTGGAGGTAGGACCCGCAGCAGAGCAGGCTGGGGTCCGGTCACCATCGGGACCGGTGACCATCCTCCGGGGAGCCCTTTAACAACTGCCGGGTGCGCTGCACTTTACCTGTTCCCGCCTGGGAGACCTACCGTGTTCCTGTTTCCGGACTGGGGAAAAGGGGTGCTGGCCATTTCTTAGGGGCAGCATCAAGGCTAGGTTGATTGGGTGGGAAAGGCGGAAGGACATGGACCCGTTCCCGTTTAATAAAGTTTGAAACGTTAAAGTAAAATGCCTCCCGTTAAGGGAAGACCTGCAGTAACCATAGTTTGTACAAATGTTATTATAATTGTAAGTGTTTTTCTGTTTTTTTCTTTCCCATTTTGCAGTTGAAAAAGAAAAATAAACCGGAGTTGGTCGGGCAGCCCGCGGAAGGTCTGCATTAAACCAAGGGGGTATGTGACGCCCTGGACCCCAGGGGTCACAGGTAATAACATCAGCCACATACACACACACCCCCACCCCCTGTGAGGTCACACACATGTCACCCGATAGGGAGACCTGATGCCTCCCTCAGGGCTAGTAGAGCACACCAGGTGGGCGGAGTCAGGCAGAAAGGCATGCCCACCGAGGAGACTACTGTCCTGAGGCAGGAAGTAGAAACAGTTAGTTTTAAGTAGAGACAAGTTCTAGAGAGAGTGTTGACAGGAGTGATAAAGCTGTCAGGGACCCAGGTTGGAGCCTGGGCCCCTTGGAAAACGTCAGGCAGGCGGTGGTGGCCGTCTGCAGGAGTACCGGTACAGCAACCAGCGGAACCGTACGGACCGGGCTTGGGTTGGAGCCCGCCGGTCCCGAACCGGGGAGTCAAACGTGTACCGGAGCACCAAACAAAAGGGTACTCAGACCCCGTTCTAGCTTAGAAGCCACTGAGTATAGGCAAATTGACTGATTGCTGGCCGGACCTCAGGGGTTCATCCACAACCAAAGTCCCGAAAGAAGGCAAAAGCCCACCGAGGCCGGGTGAGCCCCACCGCCAAAGGGCCAAACACCCGACGGACAAGCGCCTGCGGGCAACCGAGGGCTCCTCCGGCAGCTCAACGCCGGGGAGCGGGCTACCACTGCTCAGGCAGGGGGGGCCGAAACGCAAACATCCAGAGGTACACGGGAATAGGGGGCCACCATCAACCCCACAGGGGACATCAGCAGCCGGCCGCGGGGACCGACCACTACCAAACTTTGGTTTACCAGTGACTCAGTGTGGATTAATCGGGAGTACACCAGTGCCATCCGGGCACGACACACTACACCGCGGCACGGCGCCCTGCACCCCGACTACAACAACCACCAACTCCTACAGTCCCCCACCGGGCCCCAGGACACACCGCCCCTACCCACGGAGGGGCTAACATCTTGGCTGCGGCCGCAACACCGATCCCGGGCGAGCCTGCCATTACTTCAGCCGCAGCGGTGGTGCTTCTCCCGTCACCACGACCCGTGGGTGGCGTCACGACCCGTTACATGACCACCATCCTCCCACCGCCTACTTCCCCTTAACAAGAGTGACGTGGCCCCCGGTCCGGAGGCGCTCGTGCGACTGACAAACCCGAGCCCGGACCTTGAGCGGCTCGGCCCGAGCAAGCGGAGGAAGCGGCCAGGCCCCTCTCAGGGTTGTACACGTATACTCTTTCTGGCGTCACGAACAGGATTCGGACAGTCCACTTACCTGTGGAAAGTGCACCTTAGTTTCCATCAGCGGCGTCCAGCCGAAAAAGTTGAAGCCACCGCCAGACTCCTCATCTCTTCCCTCCAGTGGTTCAGAATGAAGAGGAATTGCGTCCGCATCCTCCGGCACAGCTGCTCTGTTTCCTCCTCTATCCATGCCGCGGTCCCGGGGACAGCACGCTGTGGGGACCAGTCTCGCTCCGCCATCTTGCCACTGCGTCTTCCAGGAACGTTGTGACAGAGTCCTGGCGTCCCTGCTCCACTTCCGCTAGTAACACATTCTGGCCCGCCCCCACCGTCTTTTCGCAGCACTCTCTCGCTGACCGTGGCCCTCTGGGAACTTCCGGTTCCGGCCTCTTCAAGAAGACAAGGGGCGGGGCTTAATCTTTGCGTGCCTTCTTGGAGGGGTTTTGGCGTGAAAAAATGCCGGAAAATGACGGAATTGGTGGAAAACAGAATTTTGACTTGCGGTCTTCGGCTTTCAAGGCGCACGTCACCCAGGTAAGTGGGTCCTGCTTGTATCCTGTTCATGACACCAGGTTTTTTGAGGTGTACCGCCCCCGTGCGAGCAGCCAGGCTGCGGCTGCTGCTCAGATCCGGATCCGCGGTTTCTCGAAGGGTCTCCGGACCCGGGGGGTCGCGTGGCCACTCGATTAAAAGAAGGGCGGGGGATATGTACAGGTTTTTTTTGGAAAGTTCATGACGCCATCCACGGTGCGTGGTAATGGGGGACCACCGCTGCTGTTGGGGAGCCCGGTGACGATGGTGTGGCTGCCTGATGTTTAACCCTCCGTGGGTAGGGGGTTTGCATCCCGGGGCCCATTGATGATAGACGGTGTTTGGGTGCCGTGGGGGAATAGGAACAGGGGTTTCCAATGTACTCACTCAATCCCAAATTAATCACACCGACAGCTTGTAAACCAGAATTAAGAGGACCACTGCAGCCCACGGGGAGCATGCCTGGATCCGTGCCCTTGGTGTTGCTGTTGGTCCGCGGCCCTGTCCCTGGCACCGTAGACTCAATTGGACCCGTTGGTATGAAACTCTCCAGGTCCTGCTCACCCGTATGGCTAACGGAGTGAGCTTGCTCTCAGGGTTCACGCGTAGGATTTCTTTGGACTGTAGTGGGAAAGTCCTATCCCATCGGTGCGCTAGTACCCCGATTTTGGAGCAGGATGGGGGTGACACTTGAAGTCTTCACCCCCGTCGGGTAAATTACCGGAACGCGTGAAGCTACTTTCCGGCCTGGGGTCCACGTACCCCGTCGTGCCCTGGCACCTGCCCGGTGATAGCTCAAGGCCGCTATCCGCCCTCCTCAGCAGTCCATGTCCATTGACACTGTCTCCTGCAACCGGGTTCCAGCTCCTACCCAGCCCAGACCAACGTCTGCCACCTGGTACACAGGAGCTCTCGTCCGTGGCCTCTCCTCACGAGAGCCACTTCACCTCCACACTCCTCCACTGTCAACTCTCAACTCCCAACTCTCAACTATCACTGTCCTCACTTTCTCCTCACCAACCCCCATGTGGGCGGCCCTATTCCCTTCAGACCCCCAATGGTGTGTCTGGTAGGTTCAAGTGGGAAGTGTTCCCAGGATTTTGATTGGCCAAGCTGTTAGCAACACCAAAAGACCAGGATCCGTAACCAAGGAGGGTGGATACTGTGCAGATGTGCAGATTGCACAATACCCTGTGACGACCTGATAGGCCAGGGCGTCACAGAATCATGCATATATTTCAAACTTTTACTCAGCCCCCAGACCGCTTTGTAGGGTCCAGCAGACAATTACTCACATTTCCCATTGACTTACATTGCATTCGCTATACCTAAAGAGTAATTGCAAGGATATTCATGGAGTAACGAGTAGCCCGAATACCATACTACTCGGAGAATACCGAGTAGTAACGCGTATACACTCTCATCCCTACTTATTATTGTAAGTCCAGATTGTAATAAAAATATAATTAATTTATTTTAGTGTTACTATATTTCTCTGGTTTTCCTAAGTTATATTGCTTTTGCATTACTGGGGGCATACATATGACTGGGGGGAGGAATACACATTATTGAGGGGCATACACATTACTGGGGGGCATACATATTACTGGAGGTCATATACATTACTGGGGGAATAGATGTTACTGGGGGGCATAGACGTTACTGGGGAGCATAGACATTACTGGGGGGCATGCACATGACACATCATTTAGGAAGATGTGGGGGGCCCATACAGCTCTGGGCGCCTATACAGCTCTGGTGGGGGGCTCCATAAAGCTCTGGTGGGGGAGCCCCATACAGCTCTGGTGGGGACCCCATACAGCTCTGGTGGGTGGCACCATATAGCTCTGGTGTGGGTGTCCCATACAGCTCTGGTGGGGGACTCCATAAAGCTCTGGTGGGGAGCCCCATACAGCTCTGGTGTGGGTGTTCTATACAGCTCTAGTGGGGGGACTCCATAAAGCTCTGGTGGGGGAGCCCCATACAGCTCTGGTGGGGGGGTCCATATGTACCGCCCCGCGCTCGGCCGCAGTCAAGCCGCTCGGATCCGGGCTCGTGTGTCAGTGGCATGAGCGCCTCCGGACCGGGTGTCACGTTGCTCTGCAAGGGGGCTGGCGCTTTGAAGGGGGGTTTTAGGTTTAAAGTTCGTGACGCCATCCACGGGTTGTGGTGAATGTAGGCACCACCGCTGCTGTTTACTAGGCACCCCGGGGGAGATGTTGGTGCAGCTTTTGGTGTTAACCCCTCCATGGGCAGGGGTGGTGGCCCCAGGACCCGATGGGTATGGTGTAGTGGTGCTTGGCGGTGCGCAGACCGAGGGCCCGGTGGTACTCACTCTGACAAACACACAGGAGTCTCTGGTAAACCAAATGGATGATGGTCGGTGCCCGCAGCCGGCTGCTTTGGTCCCCAAACTGGTTGATGTTGTCCGCCTTCTCCTGCACCTTTTTGTAGACAGTCGCGCTTCAGCGACGGGAGTGCCGCTCCCTGGCATGTGTGTCGGGAGAGCCTGTTTGCCCGCAGGCGCTGGCCCGTTGGATCTCTTGGCCCTTGGCGGTGGCCGTTATCTGGAATTGGTGGGCTGTTGCCTTCTTTCGGGATTTGGGTGGGAAAGGACCTAGAGTCAAGACCTCAATCAGTTAATTAACGGGGTCTGGTAGATTCGGGACCGCGTTTCAGGGTCTGAGTACCCCCTCTTGTGCTCCGGTTTCCAGTCGGTTCCCTGGTTCGGTACCCGCGGGCCACTACCCTGTTCCAGCTACCTACGGTTCCACCAGGCTGTCTTCCCGACTCCTGCAGATGGCCACCACCGTCTGCCTCCTAGCCAAAGTGCCCGGGCTCCTACCCAGGACACTGACAGATTTTCTCCTCCACTCCACTTCACTATCAAAACTCATCTGCACTTGTTTTCCTGCCTCTGGGCCTGTGAACTCCTCGGAGGGCGTGGCCAACCGCCTGGCTCCGCCCCCCTGGTGTGGACATCAAACCCAGAGGGAGTTGACTAGGGTTTAGTAGGTTGGCTGGTGTCACCTTATTTGGGGATTGGTGTAATGCAAGGGCCTAACTGTGAATATCTGGCTAGTTCTGGGCGCCACACTCCCCCTTGGTTGAATGCAGACCGTCCGAGGGCTGCCCGATCACCACCGGTTTATTTTGTAACTGTAAAAAATAAAAATAGAAAAACACAAATACAAGTATAATAACATTATTTACATTCAAGCTGGTTTCAAGAATCTTCCCTTACGGGAGGCAGCTTACTTAAACGTTGCAAACATTAGAGCCACCCCTTGGCTTGGTCCTTCCCGGAAGGATATCTGGCTGGTTTCTGTGTTGAGACTCCTAACAGAGGCTCCACGGACTTTTTTGATTTGCATATTTCCCAGGTGGCAATGTACCTAGGATTTCACTGTCTTGAGCACCCTCGCTGGCTGCCGGGAGTGTTTTCTCTGGCTGGTCTCCCCGAGATCAGTGATTGTTTTGTCTTGTTGGTCTAATAGGCATTGTTCCCACCTGGCCAGAATCCTACTCCATACTGGTGAGGGGCAATACCCCGAAACAGCTGTCTGTGGATGGATACCTGGCCTTCGTATTTCCCTTGTCATATCTTTAAACTTGTCAAAAAGTTGGATATTGACTAAAAGGGCCACTTAATATGGTGGTTATAGTGGTCTCCTAAAAAGAGCCACCCCTTGGCTGGGTCCTTCCCGGAGCGATATCTGGCTGGTTTCTGTGTTGAGACTCCTAACAGAGGCTCCACGGACTTTTTTGAGTTGCAAACATTATAACATTTTTATTAACGGGAACGGGACCGGGTCCTTCCGCTTGCCCACCCAAGCAAACCTGCACCTTGATGCTGCCTCTAAGAAAACCAGGTCAGCACCACTTTTCCCCAGTCCAGGAAACAGGCCCAGGTACGGGTATTGCCCACAACGGGCCGGGTACAAAGTTCCATACCCGGCAGTCTCTAAGAGGCCCTACGTCCAGGGGACCCCTGACCCGGAGGGTTGTCACCGGTCGCACTGGTGACGGGACCCCGGCCTACTCTGCCGCAGGCCCTTCCTCCAACCGGCCTCTCCGGAGACTGTAGGACGGGATAGGAGGGTCCAAGGGGCTATTTACAACACTTCACTTCAGTACAACTTCCTCCTGCAGCTTTTCCACAGTCCACCACCGGACAGCACGAGCCCCCAATGCCACCTTCACTCACGGGCAACACTGTCCAACAAGACTCCGTTTTCAGCTGCCGGCGGTGCGGGTACGACTGCTCCTCCAACCGGATTCTTTAACTTTGAGGGTTAACTGGAACATCAACAGGGTCCCAATGTGGACTGGCAGTAAGGTAGCCGGGAACCGCTACCGCTTCAACTTTCTTCAGAATAAACGTGGGCATGCACATCTGCTCTCTTGCCCAGGAGCTAGGCCCACTTGGGTGCCCTCGGCGCCGGCTACGACCGGCCTCTCATACTGCCGTGGGCCCCATTGATCAGTGGCCTGCTCCAGGTCAGCCTGTGCCGTCGTCATCTCCATCGCGGCCATGCTCGGGGCCGGATGGGATGTCGCCGGCGGTACTTGAGCGATGGTGACGGTAAGGCCTGAGGGCCCAGTAGCTGGGTCCTCCCCCGTAGATGGTACGGGCTCCGCTGCCACGGACTGAGGCAGCGGGTCGGTCGGGGCATTGGCTTCGGGCACGGGCGACGAGGGAGATGGTGTGGTGGATGGGAGCAAGCCGGGTCCCTCAGCCGCAGCGGCCGATCCCTGTGGGACATAGGGGCGTGGGTCACTGCTTACCCGCTCCTCCGAGATCATCTCCACTTCGCGCGCCCGGACAGCTGCAGCCAGACCCTTCATCCCCGACGTCCACTTCGCCAGCATGAAGTGGACTTGGGCCTGGATCTTCCGACAAATCCTGCCGCGTTGGTGTCCAGGAACGTGTTTTGGCAGAGTCCTGGCGTCCCTGCACCGATCAGCCGCAGTTACATCAGCTCTTCCCGCTTCTCCCCCTTGGTCTTTTCACAGTACACGTTCCGCACAGCTTCTTTTGCAGCCACACACTCTACGACACTCTCTGTTCCCAGGGGGCGGGGCTTCGCTTTTGTGCTCTTTCTGCGGGGAAGACGGCTTAGGCGAGAATCTTCGTGCCACAATATAGTGGCAAGATGGCGGATTTCGCAATTTTCCCAACGGATCACCGCTGACTTCAAGGCGCACTTCCACCGGTAAGTGGACTGGTTCAATCCTGTTCGTGACACCAGAAGAGTCGATATGTACCGCCCCGCGCTCGGCCGCAGCCGAGCCGCTCGGATCCGGGCTCATGTGTTGGTGGCTCGAGCACCTCCGGACCGGGGGTCACGTCGCTTTGCAAGGGGGTTGGCGCTTTGAAGGGGGGTTTTATGTTTAAAGTTCGTGACGCCACCCACAGGTTGTGGTGAATGTAGGCACCACCGCTGCTGTTTACTAGGCACCCTGGGGGAGATGTTGGTGCAGCTTTTGGTGTTAACCCCTCCGTGGGCAGGGGTAGTGGCCCCGGGACCCGATGGGTATGGCGTAGTGGTGCTTGGCGGTGCGCAGACCGAGGGCCCGGTGGTACTCACTCTGACAAACACACAGGAGTCTCTGGTAAACCAAATGGATGATGGTCGGTGCCCGCAGCCGACTGCTTCGGTCCCCAAACTGGTTGATGGTGTCCGCCTTCTCCTGCACCTTTTTGTAGAAATGGACAGCCGCGCTTCAGCGACGGGAGTCCCACTCCCCGGCGTGTGTGTCGGGAGAGCCCGTTTGCCCGCAGGCGCTGGCACGTTGGATCTCTTGGCCCATGGCGGTGGCCGTTATACGGAATCGGTGGGCTGTTGCTTTCTTTCGGGACTTGAGTGGGAAAGGACCTAGAGTCCAGACCTCAATCAGTTAATTAACGGGGTCTGGTAGATTCGGGACCACGTTTCAGGGTCTGAGTAGCCATTCTTGTGCTCCGGTTTGCAGTCGGTTCCCGGGTTCGGTACCGGCGGGCCACTATCCTGTCCTGGCTACCTACAGTTCCACCAGGCTGTCTTCCCGGCTCCTGCAGATGGCCACCACCATCTGCCTCCTAGCCAAAATGCCTGGGCTCCTATCCAGGACACTGACAGATTTTCTCCTCCACTCCACTTCACTGTCAAAACTCATCTGCACTTGTTTTCCTGCCTCTGGGCCTGTGAACTCCTCAGAGGGCGTGGCCAAACACCTGGCTCCGCCCCCCTGGTGTGGACATCAAACCTAGAGGGAGTTGCCTAGGGTTTAGTAGGTTGGCTGGTGTCACCTTATTTGGAGATTGGTGTAATGCAAGGGCCTAACTGTGACTACCTGGCTAGTCCAGGGCGTCACACATACATCTCGGGTAGGGTAGTCCATACAGCTCTGGTGTGGGAGTACATAAAGCTCAGGTGGGGAGCCCCATACAGCTCTGGTGTGGGTGTCCCATACAGCTCTGGTGGGTGGGCCCATACAGCCATGGTGAGGGACATACAAATCTGGTGGGGGGCATACAGCTCTGGGGGGCCCATACAGATCTTGTAGACTCATTCTGCTCTAGGGGGGAGGCAGCGGGCCACACAAAGTCTACTGCTTAAGTTTTTCTGATGGCAATTTGCATATACTCCAGAATGTCATAAAGAGTGATCAGCTTAACAGCAATTACTTGCAAAGTCAATATTGGCTAAGAAAATGAACTTTAACCCCCAAAACACATTTCAACATCATTGCATTCCTGCCTTAAAAGGAGCAGCTAACATTGTTTTAGTGATTGTTCCATTAACACAGGTGTGGGTGTTGATGAGGACAGGGCTGGCGATCAATCAATCATGATTAAGTAAGAATGACACCACTGGACACTTTAAAAGGAGGCTGGAGCTTGGTATCATTGTTTCTCTTCAGTTAACCATGGTTTTCTGTAAAGAAACATGTGCAGCCATCATTGCTCTGCACAAAAATGGCCTAACAGGGAAGAGTATCGCAGCTACAAAGATTGCACCTCAGTCAACAATCTATCGCATCATCAAGAACTTCAAGGAGAGAGCTTCCATTGTTGCCAAAAAGGCTCCAGGGCGCCCAAGAAGGACCGGCAAACGCCAGGACCGTATCTTAAAACTGTTTCAGCTGCGGGATCGGACTACCAGCAGTGCCGAGCTAGCTCAGCAATGGCAGCAGGCTGGTGTGAGTGCTTCTGAACGCACTGTGAGGCGGAGACTCTTTGAGCAAGGCCTGGTTTCAAGGAGGGCAGCAAAGAAGCCACTTCTCTCCAGAAAAAACATCTGGGACCGACTGATATTCTGCAAAAGGTACAGGGAGTGGACTGCTGAGGACTGGGGTAAAGTCATTTTCTCAGATGAACCCCCTTTTCGATTGTTTGGGACATCTCGAAAACAGCTTATTAGGAGAAGAAGAGGTGAGCGCTACCACCAGTCTTGTCTCATGCCAACTGTTAAGCATCCTGAAACGATTTATGTGTGGGGTTGCTTCTCAGCCAAGGGAATCGGCTCACTCACAGTCTTGCCTAAAAACACAGCCATGAATAAAGAATGGTACCAGAATGTCCTCCAAGAGCAACTTCTCCCAACTGTCCAAGAGCAGTTTGGCGCCCAACAATGCCTTTTCCAGCATGATGGAGCACCTTGTCATAAAGCAAAGGTGATCACTAAATGGCTCATGGAACAAAACATAGAGATTTTGGGTCCATGGCCTGGAAACTCCCCAGATCTTAATCCCATTGAGAACTTGTGGGCAATCATCAAGAGATGGGTGGACAAACAAAAACCAACAAATTCTGGCAAAATGCAAGCATTGCTTATGCAAGAATGGACAGCTATGAGTCAGGATTTGGTCCAGAAGTTGATTGAGAGCATGCCAGGGAGAATTGCAGAGATCCTGAAGAAGAAGGGTCAACACTGCAAATATTGACTTGCTGCATTAACTCATTCTAACTGACAATATAACCTTTTGGTACTCATAATATGATTGCAATTATATTTCTGTATGTGATGTAAACATCAGACAAACACAATTAAAAACCAGAGGTCAACAGATCATGTGAAAATATAATTTTGGTGTCATTCTCAAAACTTTTGGCCATGACTGTAGTAACCATCTCTATCTAACTAAAATTCTCTTATTATAGAGTAATCATTCAGAGATGTTAACATAAATATTCACATATAAGCTGTTTAGAGACATATGAGAGACCAAACAATTTCTTAGGTCAATATAACCCAGTGACCTAATGGTCAAAACAGCAAAATCCATTCATGTGAGAAAAAAACATGAATTTTGCCATAGTAACAATCTCTAACCCAGGGGTGGGCAATTAATTTTCCCATGTGGCCGCATGAGAAATTGGGATGGTTTTAGAGGGCCGGACTAATATAATTAGCTCAGTTCTACCCAATACTGTATATATACTATCCCTTCATAAACAAACAGTACGTTAAACAATACAAAGATTCAATGAAAATGTGGGGGGCATACACATTACTGGGATCAGTGGGGGGCATACACATTACTGGGGTCAATGGGGGGCATACACATTACTGGGGTTAGTGGGGGGCATAGACATTACTGGGGTCAGTGGGGGGGGCATAGACATTACTGGGGTTAGTGGGGGGCATAGACATTACTGGGGTCAGTGGGGGGCATAGACATTATTGAGGGTCTGTGGGGGGCATAGACATTATTGGGGTCAGTGGGGGGCATAGACATTACTGGGGTCAGTAGGGGGCATACACATTACTGGGGCCTGTGAAGCATGCATACTGGCTCTGGTGGCCAGTGGAGCATACATTCTGGCCCTGGAGGCCTATGGAGCATATATACTGGCCCTGGTGGCCAGTGGAGCATATGTGCCACCCCCCATGTCAGTAACAGCCGGGCTGCTCGGATCCGGATCCGCAGTGTGGCTCGAAGGATTCTCCGGACCCGGGGGTCACGCAGACAGTCCAAATGAAAGGGGGACGTATTTGTACGGGATTTGCCGTAATCAGTCTGTGACGCCACCCACGGTGTGTGGTGAAGTATGGCACCACCGCTGCTGCTGTGGGGCACCCAGGGGCGATGGAATGGCAGCTGGTTGTTAACCCCACCGTGGGTAGGGATGGTTGCCTCCGGACCCGGTTACTTGGTGCAGGGGATGGTGATGGCAGGGGCCGGCGCGCCTAGTCAGACCAGGGAGTCTCAGCTTAGTCACTGTTAAATAAATCAGACAAGTCCAGTAGTTAACCAATGTACTGGTGGCCGGCCGCCACGGCTGGGTGTACTCTAGTCCCCCACCCGGGCTGGTAGTCTGTGTCACTTTCCTCTGCACTGTGTTGGTATGTGGTGGACTTCCCGGTGTGGAATGCGGGAGTCCGCTCCCGGTACTTCTGTTGGGAGCTGTGCCCACTGACGCTGACCCTTGGGATCTACCGGGCTCTGGCGGATGCCCTATCCCTCTCTGTGGGTGGTTGTCTGCTTTTGGGACTTTCGTTGGGACAGGTCCTATAATCCTGCCCTCAATTGGTTAATTAGCTAGGCCGTTGGTTCCGGTCCTGGCTTCAGGGTCCAAGTACCCCCTCTGTGCACGGTTTCCGGGTCAGTACCGGCGGGCTCCAACCCTGCCCTGCTCCACTTCAGATCTCCGGCTGCCATCTTCCCGTCTCCTGTTAGACACGGACCACCGTCTGTCACCTAGCCAATGCACCGGGTTTCCAACCCCAGCGCCTCTGCTCTCTGTATCTGAACTTCACCTCCTCCACTACTACTTGAACTCCAAACTAGACTATTAACCTCAAAATATTCCATAAACATGATATGATAAATAATCAGTATTTTATTGATTAAAACTATACACACATTTTAAAAACAAAAACATAGACCAGACAAATGAGGGGAAAGGCAAAGGTACATATAAAGGATGGCCTATAGAAAAATGCAATGGTACAGACTTTCTTTAATTCACCAGTGTAGAATGCTGTTCATGATATTAATCACACATGTGCTATATAGAGTTAAATAAATAAGCAAACACTGCGCCAACATTTCATGATACAAATCAGATGTATTTAGTATACCACAAAGTGCAAGGTGCAAAAAATAATGATAGTAGCAGCCTGCACTAACACTTTCATAGTATAGATTTGCTATTAAGCATACAATAAAGTGCAGGGTGCAAGGAACATAGCAGCATACATAAAACCTGAGGTAGTAAAAAATTAGCAGCAGTTAAACCAGTATAAGAATAACCAAAAATTGCTCAAGCCATATCCAGAGATTAGTAGCCAGCCCTCACCAGACACCCCAACGACCGTTTCGCTACCGCTTCGTCAGGGAGTGAGGTGGGGAGGTTTTTGGGTGCTCTAAATACTTGTGGTGGCAGCTGTATCTAATGAAAATCCTGGAGACACCATATTATCGGGCGGCGCAGTTCGCGCATGCGCAAAGCCCCGCTTCCGCGTCCGGAAGTCCACCCGCGTACATCAAGGGCGACGCAGAGCAGATACAGGCTTTGGGGGAACTGAGGAGGATGAAGGGAGTCACTTTCAAGCCAGCGGACAAAGGGGGCAATATTGTAGTGTGGCCGAATGAGCTTTATGAGAGGGAGGTGTTTAGACAGTTAGGGGATCCCTTATGCTATCAGAAACTACAAAAAGATCCTACCCTAATATTTCAAACTGAGTTGGGGATAGTTTTGGATGATGCATATCGGGATGGTATTCTCCCTAAAAAAACATGGGAAGGTTTGAAGACCAAGAACCCCTCAGTGCCCACACTATATTTATTGCCCAAAGTGCATAAAGACCTGCACAATCCCCCAGGCAGACCAATTGTGTCTGGAAATGGGGGTCTCCTGGAACCTATCTCCAGACTTTTGGATCACTTCCTCAAACCAATCGTTATGGAACTGCCCTCTTATGGGCGAGATTCCACTGAAGTCCTTCAAAGATTGGAGGGAATACATATGGCTCTCAACATGTTTCTAGTCACTTGTGACGTGGAATCTTTGTACACATGTATTAGTCATCAATTGGGTTTGTCTGCTTTGAAATTCTTTCTCTGTGGCCGGGATTTGGATCCCAAAATGGTGGAATTTCTCTTGTCCTTGATGAATTTTGTGTTATTACACAATTATTTCATTTTCAAGGATAGGTTTTACCTACAGAAGAGGGGCGTGGCATTGAGGGCAGCTTGTGCCCCATGCTACGCTAACCTCTTCTTGGGATTATGGGAGAGAGAATTCATACAAAATAATGATGACTTCTGTACGTCGGTCATATTGTGGACCCGTTATATTGATGACGTGCTGTTTATTTGGCAGGGTACAAGATCACTCCTGGACCAATTTCTTCTCCATCTTAACACAAATTCGTGGAACATCAAGTTATCATATTACATCAGTCAAACCACTATCGACTTTTTGGATCTACACATTTTGGCCGACACAGAGGGTCATCTACATACCACCGTCTTTCGAAAGGACACTAGTGTGAACTCTCTCCTACACGCACGCTCTGCTCACCCCTCTCACATCATCCGAGCAATCCCTAAGGGACAATTTATTCGTACCAGACGGATTTGTGACAGGGACAAAGATTTTGAGATTCATGCGGAAGAGCTCAAAAAGAGATTTTCACGAGGTTACCGTATTGATAATATCAATAATGCATATCAGGCCTCCAAGAATATTGGGAGACATTCACTACTATATTCTAAAAAGAAGAAAGAATCGGAGGACATCACTCGCTTCATCTCTAACTATCAATCCAGATGGCGAGAGTTTACCAATGCAGTTACTAAGTTTTGGCCTATCCTCAGAGAGGACTCATCTCTGGCTGAGATTGTCACAGAGAAACCTTATTATGTTGCAAAACGGGGGAAAACCCTAAGGGATTTATTAGTGCATAGTCATCATTTACCTTCTCCATCTAATTTTCTATTTGGTTCCAAAGGCCATAAATGGGGTTGCTGGTCTCGTGGGGGCTGTACTGCCTGCCATTATGTCTCTAAGGTTAGTGTATTCTCAGATTCCAACAATGAACGAGAATACAGAATCTTGCATTTTATTAACTGTAAAACATCAATGGTTATTTATGTGGCGAAATGTCCATGTAACCTACAGTATGTAGGTATGACTACAAGAGAATTTCGTGTCCGTATACAGGAACACATTAGAGATATAAGGGCAGCAGAGAAGGTTCCCGCAGACCAGGTGTTTACGATTGCAAAACTTAAACCCCTTGCTAGACACTTCAGAGATTGCCACCCTGGGCAGTCACACCTACTGAGATTCAGTGGGATAGATCGACTTTATCCAGGTAATAGAAGAGGAGACCTCTTCAAAAAACTCAGTCAGTTAGAATGCAGGTGGATCACACTTTTGAAGTGTATGAAACCAAGGGGTCTTAATGACCAGTGGGGTTTCTCCAGTTTTCTGTAGTTTTGCTCCCTCTATCCACATACTTACATTCGATGAAATGCTTGTTCTCTCTTGGTCTCATTGCCCTTACCATCCATATATTTTCTCTTGATATGCTGTACGATGTACAATTTTTATCCCCTTTTCTTTATTTCCACCTATTCATAGAGCTTTTTGCTTCTTGGTGGGTAGGTTTTTGTGGTTTTTTCCTTCCTGTGATAATTATAGTTGGGCACTCATATATATGATCTGGATCGGTTCTTGGGATCTGATCACGAGAGTGCTCTGTGTTGCCCCCTTGTAGGTTGTTAAGCATCCGAGAGAATTTGGAATGTGAGCATCCCAACTGTTGGTTTATGCTAATATAAACATTTCTTTATCTGATTATGTACTGACTAGAAGGTGGCCCGATTCTACGCATCGGGTATTCTAGAATTTACGTATTCTGTAGTTCATGTATGATTTTTGTTATACAGTTAGGTCCAGAAATATTTGGACAGTGACACAATTTTCGCGAGTTGGGCTCTGCATGCCACCACATTGGATTTGAAATGAAACCTCTACAACAGAATTCAAGTGCACATTGTAACGTTTAATTTGAAGGTTTGAACAAAAATATCTGATAGAAATTGTAGGAATTGTACACATTTCTTTACAAACACTCCACATTTTAGGAGGTCAAAAATAATTGGACAAATAAACCAAACCCAAACAAAATATTTTTATTTTCAATATTTTGTTGCGAATCCTTTGGAGGCAATCACTGCCTTAAGTCTGGAACCCATGGACATCACCAAACGCTGGGTTTCCTCCTTCTTAATGCTTTGCCAGGCCTTTACAGCCGCAGCCTTCAGGTCTTGCTTGTTTGTGGGTCTTTTCGTCTTAAGTCTGGATTTGAGCAAGTGAAATGCATGCTCAATTGGGTTAAGATCTGGTGATTGACTTGGCCATTGCATAATGTTTCACTTTTTTGCACTCATGAACTCCTGGGTAGCTTTGGCTGTAGGCTTGGGGTCATTGTCCATCTGTACTATGAAGCGCCGTCCGATCAACTTTGCGGCATTTGGCTGAATCTGAGCTGAAAGTATATCCCGGTACACTTCAGAATTCATCCGGCTACTCTTGTCTGCTGTTATGTCATCAATAAACACAAGTGACCCAGTGCCATTGAAAGCCATGCATGCCCATGCCATCACGTTGCCTCCACCATGTTTTACAGAGGATGTGGTGTGCCTTGGATCATGTGCCGTTCCCTTTCTTCTCCAAACTTTTTTCTTCCCATCATTCTGGTACAGGTTGATCTTTGTCTCATCTGTCCATAGAATACTTTTCCAGAACTGAGCTGGCTTCATGAGGTGTTTTTCAGCAAATTTAACTCTGGCCTGTCTATTTTTGGAATTGATGAATGGTTTGCATCTAGATGTGAACCCTTTGTATTTACTTTCATGGAGTCTTCTCTTTACTGTTGACTTAGAGACAGATACACCTACTTCACTGAGAGTGTTCTGGACTGCAGTTGATGTTGTGAACAGGTTCTTCTTCACCAAAGAAAGTATGCGGTGATCATCCACCACTGTTGTCATCCGTGGACGCCCAGGCCTTTTTGAGTTCCCAAGCTCACCAGTCAATTCCTTTTTTCTCAGAATGTACCCGACTGTTGATTTTGCTACTCCAAGCATGTCTGCTATCTCTCTGATGGATTTTTTCTTTTTTTTCAGCCTCAGGATGTTCTGCTTCACCTCAATTGAGAGTTCCTTAGACCGCATGTTGTCTGGTCACAGCAACAGCTTCCAAATGCAAAACCACACACCTGTAATCAACCCCAGACCTTTTAACTACTTCATTGATTACAGGTTAACGAGGGAGACGCCTTCAGAGTTAATTGCAGCCCTTAGAGTCCCTTGTCCAATTACTTTTGATCCCTTGAAAAAGAGGAGGCTATGCATTACAGAGCTATGATTCCTAAACCCTTTCTCCGATTTGGATGTGAAAACTCTCATATTGCAGCTGGGAGTGTGCACTTTCAGCCCATATTATATATATAATTGTATTTCTGAACATGTTTTTGTAAACAGCTAAAATAACAAAACTTGTGTCACTGTCCAAATATTTCTGGCCCTGACTATATATAGATGTTGTTGTGTGTACTTACCAAGTGTTTGTGTAGGGCGCTGTACATGTTCTGGGTGTTGTCTGGGTGTGGCGGGGGGTGAGAGCGGTGTTGTATGTGTGTTGCGTGTGTTGCGTTGTTTGTGGAGCGCTGTGTGTCTGTAGCGTTGTGTGTGTGTTGCGCGGTTTGTGTGTGTGTGGTGTGTTTTGGGGGGAGGTATGTTTTGTGCAATGTGTGTGTTGTGCGGTATGTGCGTATATTTATGTATGCCGCGGTGTTTGTGAGTTGGGTGTTGTGTGTGTGCAGCGTTGTCTGTGTGTGTGGGTGTCTGTGTAGGGCGGTGTTTGTGGCTCCCAGTGTGTGTGTGTGTTGTGCAGTGCGCGTGTGTGTGTGTCTGTTTGTGTTGGGGGGAGGTGTGCACCTCCCATCGTGCTCCATCCCCCATGCTGCGCACCCCCCATTGTGCTCCATCCCCCATGCTGCGCACTCCCCATCGTGCTCCATCCGCCATGCTGCGCACTCCCAAACGTGCTCCATCCGCCATACTGCGCACTCCCAAACGTGGTCCATCCGCCATGCTGCGCACTCCCAAACGTGCTTCATCCGCCATACTGCGCACTCCCCATCGTGCTGCATCTCCCATGCTGCGCACTCCCAAACGTGCTCCATCCGCCATGCTGCGCACTCCCAAACGTGCTCCATCCGCCATGCTGTGCACTCCCCATCGTGCTCCATCCGCCATGCTGCGCACTCCCAAACGTGCTCCATTCGCCATGCTGCGCACCCCCCATCGTGCTCCATCCGCCATGCTGCGCACTCCCAAACGTGCTCCATCCGCCATACTGCGCACTCCCAAACGTGGTCCATCCGCCATGCTGCGCACTCCCAAACGTGCTTCATCCGCCATACTGCGCACTCCCCATCGTGCTGCATCCCCCATGCTGTGCACTCCCAAACGTGCTCCATCCGCCATGCTGCGCACTCCCAAACGTGCTCCATCCGCCATGCTGCGCACTCCCCATCGTGCTCCATCCGCCATGCTGCGCACTCCCAAACGTGCTCCATCCGCCATGCTGCGCAACCCCCATCGTGCTCCATCCGCCATGCTGCGCACTCCCAAACGTGCTCCATCCGCCATGCTGCGCACTCCCAAACGTGCTCCATCCGCCATGCTGCACACTCCCAAACGTGCTCCATCCGCCATGCTGCGCACTCCCAAACGTGCTCCATCCGCCATGCTGCGCACTTCCAAACGTGGTCCATCCGCCATGCTGCGCACTCCCAAACGTGGTCCATCCGCCATGCTGCGCCCTCCCAAATGTGCTCCATCCGCCATGCTGCGCACTCCCCAACGTGCTCCATCCGCCATACTGCGCACTCCCAAACGTGCTCCATCCGCCATACTGCGCACTCCCCATCGTGCACCATCCGCCATACTGCGCACTCCCAAACGTGCTCCATCCGCCATGCTGCGCACTCCCAAACGTGCTCCATCCGCCATGTTGCGCACTCCCAAACGTGCTCCATCCGCCATGCTGCGCACTCCCAAACGTGCTCCATCTGCCATGCTGCGCACTCCCAAACGTGGTCCATCCGTCAAGCTGCGCACTCCCAAACGTGGTCCATCCGCTATGCTGCGCACTCCCAAACGTGGTCCATCCGCCATGCTGCGCACTCCCAAACGTGCTCCATCCGCCATGCTGCACACTCCCAAACGTGCTCCATCCGCCATGCTGCGCACTCCCAAACGTGCTCCATCCGCCATGCTGCACACTCCCAAACGTGCTCCATCCGCCATGCTGCGCACTCCCAAACGTGCTCCATCCGCCATGCTGCGCACTTCCAAACGTGGTCCATCCGCCATGCTGCGCACTCCCAAACGTGGTCCATCCGCCATGCTGCGCCCTCCCAAATGTGCTCCATCCGCCATGCTGCGCACTCCCCAACGTGCTCCATCCGCCATACTGCGCACTCCCAAACGTGCTCCATCCGCCATACTGCGCACTCCCCATCGTGCACCATCCGCCATACTGCGCACTCCCAAACGTGCTCCATCCGCCATGCTGCGCACTCCCAAACGTGCTCCATCCGCCATGTTGCGCACTCCCAAACGTGCTCCATCCGCCATGCTGCGCACTCCCAAACGTGCTCCATCTGCCATGCTGCGCACTCCCAAACGTGGTCCATCCGTCAAGCTGCGCACTCCCAAACGTGGTCCATCCGCTATGCTGCGCACTCCCAAACGTGGTCCATCCGCCATGCTGCGCACTCCCAAACGTGCTCCATCCGCCATGCTGCACACTCCCAAACGTGCTCCATCCGCCATGCTGCGCACTCCCAAACGTGGTCCATCCGCCATGCTGCGCACTCCCCATCATGCTCCATCCGCCATGCTGCGCACTCCCAAACGTGCTCCATCTGCCATGCTGCGCACTCCCAAACGTGCTCCATCCGCCATGCTGCGCACTCCCAAACGTGGTCCATCCGCCATGCTGCGCACTCCCAAACGTGCTCCATCCTTCATGCTGCGCACTCCCAAATGTGGTCCATCCGCCATGCTGCGCACTCCCAAACGTGCTCCATCCCCCATGCTGCGCACTCCCCATCGTGCTCCATCCCCCATGCTGCGCACCCCCCATCGTGCTCCATCCCCCATGCTGCACCAGCATCAGCCTCTCTGCCCGCAGCATCAGCCTCTCTGCCCGCAGCATCAGCCTCTCTCCTCCCAGCATCAGCCTCTCTGCCCGCAGCATCAGCCTCTCTCCTCCCAGCATCAGCCTCTCTCCTCCCAGCATCAGCCTTTTCTGTCCCTAGCATCAGCCTCTCTCCTCCCAGCCTACCCCAGCCTCAGCCTCCCCCAGCATCAGCCTCTCTTCTCTCAGCCTCCCCCTCCCAGCCTTCCCCACGATCAACCTCTCTCCTCCCAGCATCAGCCTCTCTCCTCCCAGCATCAGCCTTTTCTGTCCCTAGCATCAGCCTCTCTCCTCCCAGCCTACCCCAGCCTCAGCCTCCCCCAGCATCAGCCTCTCTTCTCTCAGCCTCCCCCTCCCAGCCTTCCCCAGGATCAGCCTCTCTCCTCCCAGCCTCCTCCAGCACGCCGTGCTTCTCTGCCGACACAGATCCGATCGCACACACACACACCCGATCGCATACACTCACACACACCCGATCGCATACACTCACACACACCCGATCGCATACACTCACACACACCCGATCGCATACACTCAGACACACCCGATCGCATACACTCACGCACACACACATTGACGATATTGCACATACGCGCTCACACTCACAACATCCGGAGATACCACATGCTTCTGGCCATGTGATCCTCCGGCAGGTCCTGGAAGGTCACTCCACAGTATCGCCGCCGAGAAGCAAGCGATATCCCAGGATGTTGTGAGTGTGTGGATGCGATGTGATGTGTGTGAGGTGTGTGTGAGAGTGAGTGTGATCTGATGTGTGTGTGTGTGTGCGTGTGTGTGTGTGTGTGTGTGCGTGCGTGTGTGTGTGTGTGTGCGTGCGTGTGTGTATGTTCCGCCACTGCAGGACCTTGATGCGCTGGTAACTATGCTACCATGGTTACCAGCGTATCCCGTCCCCCGCTCGCACGGGAGCCCACACCAGCATACGGCGGCAACCCCAGCAATGCGAGGGTATGTGTCGGCTGGGTTGGCGGCGTACGCTGATGTGGGCTCCCGGGGGTACAGTACTCACCTGGGAGTCGTGGCTCTGTGTCGGTCGGTTCGGGGAATGCGTGCGGGGGGCGGGGCCAGAGCGAGCGTGCATTGCGTGAGGGGGGCGGGGCGTGGGCGAGTTGCCTGGGCGAGCGGCCAATTCGTGCGGGGGGGCGGGGCCATGGTGAGCCCAGCGGCCAATCAGCTTTGTGTCACCGTAAGGACACAATTTTGGAGCAAGACAGACAGACAGACAGACAGAATAAGGCAATTATATATATAGATATGACTATATGAGATATATGGATTGTCATTGTCTATGCATGCTTGCTCTTAATAATATTCAAAGATCCGATAATTATACATATTGTCAGATATATTGATTTACTTATGAATTGATATTTGTTCTCTTAGTCCAGGCTTTATAGTTGAACTTTGTATTGCCAAAAATATTGATTGACTTATGATTTTATTTTTATATCTGCGCATACATTATTATACATTATATGCCTTCCATATTATAAAATATCACTTTGTAAGGATAAACGTACATATGTAATATATGCAAGAACATTTTGGATTATATATTCTGTTCTCTTTGGATGTCTCTCTGCAATGATGCACGGCTTATACCTTTACCAAGATGGCGGCGGATGACATTGTGCGGTGCAGCGCGCATGCGCGGGCCGTGATCCGTGTGTGGCTGTTCTGCTTGCGTCATCAACGGTGACAGCGTCGCCCTTGATGTACGCGGGTGGACTTCCAGACGCGGAAGCGGGGCTTTGCGCATGCGCGAACTGCGCCGCCCGATAATATGGTGTCTCCAGGATACAGCTGCCACCACAAGTAGAGCACCCAAAAACCTCCCCACCTCACTCCCTGACGAAGCGGTAGCGAAACGGTCGTTGGGGTGTCTGGTGAGGGCTGGCTACTAATCTCTGGATATGGCTTGAGCAATTTTTGGTCATTCTTATACTGGTTTAACTGCTGCTAATTTTTTACTACCTCAGGTTTTATGTATGCTGCTATGTTCCTTGCACCCTGCACTTTATTGTATGCTTAATAGCACATCTATACTATGAAAGTGTTAGTGCAGGCTGCTACTATCATTATTTTTTGCACCTTGCACTTTGTGGTATACTACATACATCTGATTTGTATCATGAAATGTTAGCGCAGTGTTTGCTTATTTATTTAACTCTATATAGCACATGTGTGATTAATATCATGAACAGCATTCTACACTGGTGAATTAAAGAAAGTCTGTACCATTGCATTTTTCTATAGGCCATCCTTTATATGTACCTTTGCCTTTCCCCTCATTTGTCTGGTCTATGTTTTTGTTTTTAAAATGTGTGTATAGTTTTAATCAATAAAATACTGATTATTTATCATATCATGTTTATGGAATATTTTGAGGTTAATGTTTGCTTGTGTTCCTGAGCTCTACTTCTACATAAGTTATTTTTGGGATGAATGTCCTGCTGATTATAGGTATTCCAAACTAGACTAGACTCTTTTCCCGCCCCGGGTTCTCCAGACCCCTAGGTGGGCGTTCTCCATCCGCCTGGTTCCGCCCACTGGTGTGCCTGTCCTACCCTGGGGGGGGGTAACTAGGGTTTCAGGTCGGCTGTATGTAACCCTGTGAGGGAAGGTGTTGTGCGGGGCCTTTACTGTGTGACCACCTGGCGGCGCCAGGGCGTCACATTCCCCATTGGTTTAATACAGACCGTTTGCGGGCTGTCCAACCACCAACATTTATTAAAACTGCATCTGTTTGGATGGAAAAAGGTGTATTTTTAACAGTAAAACATGTAAAACATTGTGAAACACTTCTTTCCTTGACGGGAGGCACAGATCTTAAACGTTACAAATGGAACGGACCGGGCCACCTTCTGTTCGCCCCCGCCACCCAAACAACCTGTTCCCTGGTGCCACCCCTAAAACAGGTATGCACCCTTTTGCCCAAGTCCAGGAACAGGTCCAGGTAGCGCCCACACGGGCCGGGTAAAAAGTTCCTTACCCGGCAGTCCTTGTTACGGGTCCCACTGCCTGGAGGGTAGTCACCGGTTGCAATGGTGACGGGCACTGCAGGCCTTCCTCCAATCGGCCTCTCCAGAGACCGGGTCGGTGCTGCAATAAGGTGGACGGGAATTATTTACAAAACCCCAAAGTTCTTGGGTTGGCCTTCCAGTTCACGGCCGTGGTCCATATTTTTTAAAACTGTGGAACTATAAAACTGTAGAACTGTCCCAACGGGGACACATAACTGGGGTAGCCGGGAATCTGCTACCTAGTCATCTTCTATTAATCAGGTGAAGTATTCGGTTGATTGGGATTCACTCACACACACTATTTACACAGCAAGAAGGGACCACTCACTAGACTTCAGTTTCTCTGTATCTAAGCGGTGGCCGACCTAAGTTAGGGCGTGTGGACCTTCTCAGCCCCCTACTCTCACTTAGGACTGGTGGGATAGAGTGAGTGACGGGTTCCTCTTCCCTAATGTCAGGTACAGCTGGTAAAGACCTACGGGGGTGTGGTGTAGGTGCATCCCGTGGTGCAGGTGTCAGTGTATTGCTGATAGGCCTTTCCGGCTTTGTATCTTCCACAGGTTGTGGGGACATTATAACGGGAACAATCAGCCGGAAAGTCACCCATTACGGTATGGATCACCTTTTTCTTCTCATCCGTGCCCGGAGTGGGAGTGGGAACCTTCTCCACCATCTTCAGGGGCTCCGGACATTTCTTCAAGTGGTCCCTGGAAACAGTGGCCGTAGTCCTCCCTTGATCGCGGCTGACAAGGTATGTCTTCTGATCTTCTCGACTAGTGGGTTGGATAACGTAGGGAGTCCTTTCCCACTGATCATCCAGCTTGTGCAACCTTCTCTTCCTCTACACTCCTCTGTAGTGCTACTGCATCCCCAGGTTCAAAGGGGGTAGCCTGGGCTCGCCGGTTGAAACGCCACTCTTGCCCTTCTCAGCTCTGGTGCAGGTTTCTCTCCACATATTCTTGGATCTGTCGATACTGCTTCTGGCGCTTGGCGTCCCAATTGGTGGCTGGTGGGATAGTCTCAGGCACTTCGACGTCCAACTCCAGATCCACCGGCGGTCTTCCGGGCCTCGCCCTCATCAAATACGCGGGTGTGCACTTAGTGGAACTGCTAAGAATATTATTATACATGTCCACCCAATCGGGCAACTTCTCAGGCCACAGGTTCCGCTCCTCAAGGGGCAAAGTCTTAAGAAGATTGAGGACCAGGTGGTTCATCTTTTCACACATCCCGTTAGTCTGGGCATGATAGGGTGTGGTCCGGATCTTTTTACATCCGTACAGGTTGCAGAACTCCTGGAAGATCTCCGCTTCGAAGGCAGGGCCTTGGTCTGTAAGTACCCTCTCTGGGTAACCATGCGGCCGGCAGAAGTATGCCTGGAAGGCCCTCGCTGTGGTGTGAGCTGTTAGATCTTTGATGGGTACCACCACCATGAACCTGGAGTAGTGGTCTATGATGGTAAGGGCATACGTGTAGCCTCTCCGGCTCAGCGTGAGCTTGACATGTCCAGAGCAACCAGCTCCAGCGGCTGATGAGTGACAATTGGCTGTAACGGGGCTTTCTGACTGGTTCCATCCTTTCTTCTTAGCGCGCAGGGACCACAATCCCTGCACCATGCTTCAATGGACTCTCATTCCACTCCAGTAAAAGCGCTCCCTCAGCAGCATTTCTTGTTTCTTCCAGCCAAAATGACCAGCTCCATAATGATAAGCCTTCAAGACCATATATACCTTCAATAAGACCTTCAATACATATGCTTGCGGCACTACGATCTGGCAGACCTTCTCGTGTGTCTTCGAGTTAATTAGCCCTCGGCACAGCTTGCCCTGCTGCAAGTACAAGCGGTCTCTTTCCTTCCACAGCCGCTGCACTTCTGCGGGGGCACTGGGCTCTAACCTGGAACTGGTTTGGGAGATTAGCGTCTTGACTAGCCGCACCGCAGGCTTCTGATCTTGGGCCTCCTGCCAACCATGGTGGGGTAACAGGTCGAAGGTTGACTGCTGCTAGCCAATGTATGATTTTGCGTCCTTCTCACTCTCGGGTTGATGAAACGCAGTTAGTTCAATTTCTTCAAACTCATCCTCATCCAACCCTCTATCAGGTAGGTGCAGCATCGGAAGCAAAGCATCTGCATTGGTGTTCTTGCGGCCGGCCCTGTACTTGATGGTGAAGTCATAGTTCACCAGCCGGGCCACCCAGCGTTGTTCTGGGGCCCCAAGCTTCGCCGTACCCAGGTGGGTCAGGTCCATGTAGGCAGTAAATTTTGCAGAAGCCAGGTAATGCTTGAACTTCTCAGTTATTGCCCAGTCGAGTGCTATGAACTCCAACTTTAAAGAGCTGCTCGAGGGATTCTCCGGACCCGAGGGTCACGTGGACACTCCAAATGAAAGGGGGACATATTTGTATGGATTTGCCGTAATCAGTCTGTGACGCCACCCACTGTGTGTGGTGAAGTATGGCACCACCGCTGCTGTTGTGGGACACCCGGGGGTGATGGAATGGCAGCTGGTTGTTAACCCCTCCGTGGGTAGGGATGGTTGCCCCGGGACCCAGTGACTTGATGCAGGGGAGGGCACGCCTGCTCAGACCAGGGAGTCTCAGCTTACTCACGGTTAAATAAATCAGACAAGTCCAGTAGTTAACCAAGGTGCTGGTGGCCGGCCGCCGCGGCCGGGTGTACTCTGCTCCCCCACCCGGGCTGGTGGTCTGTGTCACTTTCCTCTGCACTGTGTTGTGATGTGGTGGACTTCCCAGTGTGGAACGTGGGAGTCCGCTCCCGGTACTTCTGTTGGGAGCTGTGCCCCCTGACGCTGACCCTTGGGATCTATCGGGCCCTGACGGATGCCCTATCCCTCTCTGTGGATGGTTCTCTGCTTTTGGGACTTTGGTTGGGACAGGACCTATAATCCTGCCCTCAATTGGTTAATTAGCTAGGCCGTTGGTTCCGGTCCTGGCTTCAGGGTCCAAGTACCCCCTCTGTGCACGGTTTCCGGGTCAGTTCTCCGGGTCGGTACCAGCGGGCTCCAACCCTGCCCCGGTCCACCTCAGATCTCCGGCTGCCGTCTTCCCGTCTCCTGTTAGACACGGACCACCGTCTGCCATTTAACCAATGCAACGGGGCTCCAACCCCGGCGCATCTGCTCTCGGTATCTGAACTTCACCTCCTCCACTACTACACCACTTGAACTCCAGACCCCTAGGTGGGTGTTCTCCATCCGCCTGGTCCTCCCACTGGTGTGCCTGGGGGTGACTAGGGTTTCAGGTCGGCTGTATGTAACCCTGTGAGGGAAGGTGTTTTGCGGGGCATTTACTGTGTGACAACCTGGCGGCGCCAGGGCGTCACACATACATACTGACAGTGGTGGCCAGTGGGGCATTCATACTGACAGTGGTGGCCAGTGGGGCATACATACTGACACTGTTGGCCACTGGGGCATACATACTGACAGTGGTGGCCAGTGAGGCATACATACTGACAGTGGTGGCCAGTGGGGCATACATACTGACAGTGGTGGCCAGTGAGGCATACATACTGATAGTGGTGGCCAGTAGGGCATACATACTGAAAGTGGTGGCTAGTGGGGCATACATACTGGCCCTGGGGCGCTGAGGGCACAGGCAGGCAGCACTGCAGCAGCAGAGCCTGAAGGCTCCTCTGGCTGCTTTCTCTGAGTCACCTGTGTGTCTGCTTCTTCTATGGCAGGCACAGGGGGGATCTGAGAAGACACAAGTGCTGGACTCTCCCCTCCTGTAGCCACTTTGCACTCTCCTTGCTGCTGCTGGCTCACATTACCTCAGTTTGCAGAACAGACGTTTTTGAAGTGGTCGCTGTGGAGATGAGCCGGTCACGTGAGGATGCCAGGGTAGAAGGGGCAGGCAAAGGGGCGTGACTAGCATCGAGAGAGCAGCAACAGGAGACAAGGAATGCATCCGAGGAGTGTGTGTGTCCAGCACTGAGGGAGCGTGGACGACATCAAAAGGGGGCATGGCTAGCAGCATAAATGCCATAGAAGGCATCCAGAGAGTGTGATCAGCATTCAGAGGGGGCGTGACTGGCAGCAAGAGGGGGCGTAACCTGCAGAGTGGGGCCGTCGCAGCTGCTTATCACTGCACTGCGGGATACATAGCTCCCGGCAGTGAGAGCGGGGCTGAGGCATAAAATCGTAGTTCAGGCGACACCTCCAACTCCCAGCAAGACGGGCGGGCCGTTCACAGACAGTAGGTGGGCCGGATCTGTCCCGCGGGCCACCCCTTGCCCGAGTCTGCTCTAACCAATAATACAGGAGGCTCAAAGAAACCTGGCCCGCCATGTGTCGCTAGTGCAGCATCATCAGGGGCAGTGGGTTAAAATCTCTGAATGATTACTCTATAATAGGAGAATTTTAGTTAGATAGAGATGGTCACTATGGCAAAACTTCTGCTTTTTTCACATTAATGGATTTTGCTGTTTGCTGTTTTGACCACTAGATCACTGGGTTATACTGACCCAGTGGCGTACCGTCAATAGAGGCAGACCATGCGGCTGCTACGGGGCCCGTGACCTAAAGGGGCCCGGAGCGGATGCACGTGGTGTGTGCACTTTCACTCTCCATTCCCAGCATGGGTGGGCTGCCCTGCGCTGTCACCAAGCAGCTGATTAGGGGCCCGCACTGTGTGAATAGCTGCAGGTGCCAACACAGAGGATCAGACTCATCCACATTGCACAGTGCGGCCTCTGCTGTAGAGGGGGGAGTGGCCAGGCAGCGACTTCTACCAGCCAGAGAGCTGTGAGAGCTGCCAGGGGAGAGAACAGCCAATCAGGAGAGGGGGCGGAGCTTGTTCAGTACAGCGCAAGTGATTGAAAAGAGATTGGAAAGCTAAATAGGGCAAGATAAAGAGCAGCAGACCTGACAAGAAAACAACAACAGATCAGAATAAGCACTGACCTGACAAGGAGACAACAGAGCAGATTAAGCACAGACTTGACAAGGAGACAACAGAGCAGCAGAATAAGCACAGACCTAACAAGGAGACAACAGAGCAAAAGAAGCTGAGGAAACAGAGAACTAAGCAAACAAGAAGGGAGAGCAAAAGCACCAGAGAGAAATAGTAGAGGACAGGATCTGAACACAGCCAGGAGGAGCCACAGGAAGTGGAGGGAGAAGCCACTGACATCTCTCTCACAGCACAGGAGCAGGTGAGTATAATAATGTACAAATGTCTGCCTGTAACACTACAGAAACTGCCCTGTGCTGTGTTATCACTGTGTGTAATATCTCTGTACTAAAAGGGAAACCATCAGCAAGTCGTATGCAAATGCTCTCTGCTGCGCTGTGCAACAGAGCATGAAGCAGAGCCAATATACTAGCGCTGTGCAACACAGCATGAAGCAGAGCCAATATACCAGCGCTGTGCAACAGAGCATGAAGCAGAGCCAATATACCAGATGTGGCACTGCAGAGGTTTATCAGAGTATGAGGGAAGCCCCATGTATCGCTGCCATAAGCGTGGGGCTTCCCTCCTAATCTGATACCCCCTCTGCAGTGCCACATCTGGTATATTGGCTCTGCTTCATGCTCTGTTGCGGAGCGCTGCACAGAGCGTTTACTTTTGGCTTGCTGACGGTTTCCCTTTTACTCTAAGGGATACTTTACACGCTGCGACATCGCTAGCGATTGCTAATGATGTCGAGCGCGATAGCACTCGCCCCCGCCATTCCAGCGATATGTGGTGATTGCTGCCATAGCGAACATTATCGCTACGGCAGCGTCACACGCACATACCTTGTCAGCGATGTCGCTGTGACCGCCGAACAATCCCTCCCTCAAGGGGGAGGTGCGTTCGGCGTCATAGCGACGTCACTGCAGCGTCACTAAGCGGCCGGCCAATAGAAGTGGAGGGGCGTAGATGAGCGGGACGTAACATCCCGCCCACCTCCTTCCTTCCGCATTGCAGGTGGAGGCAGGTAAGGAGATGTTCATCGCTCCTGCGGTGTCACACATAGCGATGTGTGATGCCGCAGGACCGACGAACAACATCGCTACGTACGAGACAATGATTTTTGGTGTTTGGACGACCTTTCCAAAAACAACGATTTTTGTCTCTTTTGCGATCGTTTAAGGTCGCTCGTACGTGTTACATGCTGCGATGCCGCTAACGACGCCGGATATGCGTCACAAATACCATGATCCCGATGATAAATCGTTAGCGATATCGCAGTGTGTAAAATACCCTTAATAATCTTTTGCAGCACCTATATCAGGCTCATCAGGCCCGCTTTATGCTTTACCGCACAGAGCGTTTATTCCAGTCCTCCACCCCCTTCACTTAGCCCGGCACATGTATATTTCTGTTCTTTTTGGCATATTTTTGCACTCGTTGCCCCATATGTATATCTGTTCAGGGATTTATAGCTCCTGGGTCAGTGGATCATCTTACTGGCTATAGGATCCTATGTATTACTTTTTTCGTTATTTGATTGGATCACATGGATGCCCTGACATGTTAGCATTGAGCTATAATAGCCTGTAATGAAGCTATATGTATGACTCTGTACTGGCTGTGTAGCACTTCGCATATTTAATCAATGTATTGTTATTGTGCATTATTGTTTATGGGCATATTATAAGAGTGGGTTATCATAATTGCTTATCTGATATATTGGGTCTGCTCCAGGCTTGGTTGCACAGAGCATTATTCAGGGCTATCTGACGGTCTTCTCTTCTATACTAATCCTACTCTGCAGTGCCCATATCCGGTTTATTACAGAATAAGTTGAATTTAGTTATACGTATGTCTCTGTGCTAGCTGTGTGGCACTGCATATATTTATTCCATGTATTGAATTATATACATTAACTGTATATGGATATTGTATTACAGTAGGTTATCACACTTTTGCGGAGGTTGTCAATTGGGATTTGTTCATGCTTTTAATGGCAACCTGTCAACAGATTTGGTGACTATAAGCTCCGGGCACCACTAGTGGGCTCTTATATACAGCATTCTAACATGCATGGGTGCATGACACGTCCTGGTCATACACACTCGCCAGCATTGAGGTCCTGAGCAGGCGCACTACAATACTTTGATCTGCCCTGCTCAGGGCAGATCAAAGTGTGCCTGCGCAGGACCTCAGTGCTGGCGAGTGTGGATGATATAGGACGTGTTATGCACCCTGGCTACAGAAGAAGGAGGACAAAGATGGCCAAAAGAGGAGGCACCGGTACCGGAGAACGGAGACACCCACCCGACCAGTCTGCACCGCATTGCCTTTTAGGGGTGTGACGCCATGGCCTATCAGGTCGTCACAGGGTATTGTGCAATCTGCCCTTCAGCACAGTATCCACCCTCCTTGGTTATGGGTCCTGGTCCTTTGGTCCTTCAAAAACCCTAGAAACACTTCCCATTTTGACCTACCAGACACACCATTGGGGGGCCTGAAGGGAATAGGGCCGCCCACATGGGGGTTGGTGAGGAAAAAGTGGAAAAGTGACCATTGAGCAGTTGAGAGTTGAGGAGTGAGGAGTGAAGTGGAGAGGAGCAGGGCTCCTGTGTATTAGGTGGCAGACGTTGGTCTGGGCCTGGTAGGAGCTGGAACCCCGGTCACAGGGGATATAGTCAAGGGGCACGGACTGCCGAGGAGGGCGGCCGGCGGCCTTGAGCTATAACCGGGCAGGGGCCAGAGCACGTCGGGATACGTGGACCCTAGACCGGGAAGTAGCTCCACGCAGCCTGGCAATTTACCCGACGGGGGTGAATACTTCAAGTGTCATCCCCAACCCGCTCCAAAATTGGGGTACTAGCGCACCGATGAAATCCTACGCGTGAACCCTGAGAGCAAGCTCACTCCGTTAGCCACACGGGTCAGCGGGACCCGACAAGTTTTAGGCTTCAGGGTCCAACAGAAAAAACACAGGTGCCAGGAGAGGGCTACGGACCAACCGCAACACCAAGGGCACGGACCCCAGCGTGCTCCCTCCCAGCTGTAGTGGTGCTCGGAACGTTGGTTTGCAAGCTGTCGGTGTGGTTATTTCAGGACTGTGTGAGTACATTGCAAATCCCTCTCCTACATCCCAACGGCAGCCCCTACATCATCCTCCCTGATCACCGGGCTCCCGGGGCAAAAACCCCCTACCCACGGAGGGGTTAAAAACAGCTAGCTGCCATTCCACCGCCATCGGGCATTCCCAACAGCAGCGGTGGTACCTCAACATACCACGCACCGTGGGTGGCGTCACGAACTTTCCTAATCCCCTTGTATATACTCCCCCTCTCCTTTTACTTTGAGTGTCTGCGCGAGACCCCCAGGTCCGGAGGCCTCTCGAGCCACTGCGGCTCTGGATCCGAGCAACTCGGCTGCTGCAACGGGGGCGATACAGGTGAGTATTATAAAGTGATTTTTTACGTTCTACACAGCGGCCTGGACTGTTATATACAGCATGTTAGAATGTTGTATATAAGAGCTCACTGGTGGTGGCCACAGGTTATAGACACCAAATCTGGTGACAGGTTCCCTTTAAAAGCATGAAGCCGTATCTAGCATTTCCATTTTCTGGTGTGGGCATCCATTATGTGTGAGCTTTTTTTCTTCTTCTGTTTTGGTCGTATTGTGATCATGCAGGATGCTGCACTCAGTTTTATTGATTTATTCTGGGTGTGCACCCCTTTTTTGTATATATATAATTTCTGTACTGTGACATCACTGTGTGTATTATCCCTGTACTGTGACATCACTGTGTGTTAACCCTGTACTGTGACATCACTGTGTGTATTATCCTTGTACTGTGGCATCACTGTGTATTATCCCTGTACTGTGATATCACAGTGTGTATTATACCTCTCTCCTCCTATACCAGTCTGTTTTGTACTGTTAATGATTGTTGTATGTATACCCTCTTTCACTTGTAAAGCGCCATGGAATAAATGGCGCTATAATAATAAATAATAATACTGTGACATAACTGTGTGCATTATCCCTGTACTGTGACATCACAGTGTGCATTATGCCTGTACTGTGACATCACAGTGTGTATTATCCTTGTACTGTGGCATCACTGTGTATTATCCCTGTACTGTGACATCACAGTGTGTATTATCCTTGTACTGTGACATCACTGTGTATTATCCCTGTACTGTTACATCACTGTGTGTATTATCCTTGTACTGTGACAGCACTGTGTGTATTATCTCTGTACTGTGACATCACTGTGTGTATTACCCCTGTACTGTGACATCATTATGTGTACTATCCCTGTACTGGGGGGGATTTGCGGTGTGAACCAACTGGTCTTCGTGCAGTGGCCTTTTCTCAGTAACAGGATGGTGCTTATATTCAGGGTAAAACCTGGCTCAACCACTAGAATAATGGTAGGTGCTCTGGAGAAAAACAGGTAATATAGAAAATATACTCAGGCACACTAAGGGATATCATGAACAAGAGTCAAATATGGTGCTCAAAATTTTTTTTATTTGAAATGAGTATTTTTGTCCAACGTTTCAACCCGTTGAGGGTTTTCTTCAAGGACTAATTAGTGATAACAGAAGAAAAGAAAGGGATACAATGTTATAACAGTATAATGTACACAATTGTTGCATAGTAGGGACATGTATCACATACATGAGAAAACATGAGCAAAATTCTTTACAAAAACATAACAAGCATTCCATATAAAGTATACATGAGAATCACCCATGAACAAATTGTAGTAATATGAAACGCATCCCATCTGGGATTAGTATAATGTGATTGTACATATTGCGTGGATAAAAAGTAAAAACATACCTATGGTAGGATGAAACTAAAGTTCTTAAGTAAGCACCAAGTCACGTTAGGAGAAACAGATTTTAATGTCCAAAATGGTACTAGAGAAAGGTGAAACATAAAGTGTTACTTTTGAGAGCTGGTACTAATGACCATGGGGAACAATAAGGGATTGTGTTGTCGGCCTACCTAAGAGGACCAGTTTTGGGTGTTGGGACATCTATTGGTGTGAGTAGAGAAGAGGTCACAGCCATATTGTGAAATCAGAAGAATATCCAAATGTTCACTATTGTCACGCTCCCCGGGTCCCCTGCTCTGCTCCACGGCTCACCTGCCACGCTTCCCGGCTTCCCTGCGTCGCTCCCCGGTTCCTCTGTCCGGCGTCCGTCGCTCCCCGGTCTCCAGCCTCCATTGCCTGCGGTTCCCAGGCGTCCTGGTCCCCGCTCCCGGCGCCCGTCGGCTACTCAGCCCCAGCCCGGCTCTCCTGCTTCCTCCTCACCGCTCCCTGCCCTGGCTTCTGGCACCTGGGCCTCGCGCATGCGCATTAGGGCGCGCGCGCGGTCATTGACCCTTTCTTAAAGGGCCAGCGTCCACTGACAGGAAATTGAGCACACAGGTACAGGGTATAAAGGGGTTAGTGTCCAAGTGGGCGGGGCCTGTTCTTTGTGTTTTCCCAAGCTAGGAGTCAGGTCTCCTTGTGTTCCTGTGAGATACTCACCTCTCTCTCTTCTAGAGCCGGTCCTGCCTCGCCATCCGGTCCTGCCGAATCCCGAACCCCGAACGCTGACTATCTGCCATCCTGACAGTCCGTTCCATCTCTGATCCCTGTGGTGACCCGTGCTCTCGCTCCATCGGTTCCGGACTCCGCCTGACAACATCTCGGTTTCCGAACCTGAGCTCCGTCACCCGGACTACCATCAGTGACTCCGTGGTCCCAGGGACTTCTCCATTCTACTCTGCTGCTCGGACTGTCCTGCTAACCGTAGTGCTCCAGCTACCGGACCCCTTACCTTCATCAAGGAGTTCGGCCCAGTGGATCCACCTCCTGGGTCTGCCCGTCCACCTGGCCCTAACAACTATGTTCACTATAGGTGTCATATAGAGGCAGGTGTCATATCGGCGACCCTGGAATATATGGAATGCTTGTTATGTTTTTGTAAAGAATTTTGCTCATGTTTTCTCATGTATGTGATACATGTCCCTACTATGCAACAATTGTGTACATTATACTGTTGTAACATTGTATCCCTTTCTTTTCTTCTGTTATCACTAATTAGTAGAGTTGAGCGCGGTTCGCGGTTCGAGGTTCTCCAGTTCTAGGCTCGAGTGATTTTGGGGCCTGTTCTAGATCGAACTAGAACTCGAGCTTTTTGGAAAAGCTCGATAGTTCTAGAAACGTTCGAGAACGGTTCTAGCAGCAAAAAAACAGCTAATTCCTAGCTGGCTTTCCGCTGTAATAGTGTAAGTCACTCTGTGACTCACACTATTATGAAATTTCAGTGTATAGTGTGCGGGAACAGCGCCTTCAGATCACTGCTGTTTGTATAATGGCGATCGCCATTTTTTTTTTTTTTTTCCTTGTCTTCCTTCCCTAAGCGCGCGCATCTTGTGGGGCGGGCCAGCATGTCAGCCAATCCCAGACACACACACAGCTAAGTGGACTTTTAGCCAGAGAAGCAACGGCATGTGTGATAGGATGTCCATGACACATGTCCCTGCATTATAAAAACGAGTATCTGCCCGTCCGGACGCCATTATCTCTTCTGCGTCCTTGGTGTCAGACATCACTGGCGCAGCTACGTCCTGAGTCCTATCGCCGATACTGCTGTATGCGCTCCATACACAGCGCTGGACAGCATAGGGATAGCACTTTCCATCAGTCCTTTTAAGGGCTCGTACCGGCAGGGTCAGAGACTCAGAGCCATAGGTGACAGGTCCTGAAAACAGCGACAGCGTTTGTGTAGCAAAGGTCAGGGATTTCGTCGCTGCATTTCCCCATTAGGAGGGAATAGAAAGGCAGGCTTCCATTCCTCTACCCAGAGACCCACAACCCTGCCACTGTACCCTCCTGTCCTCTGCACACTCCAACTCATTATAACTAAGCCATTATACTAGCAAACACTCAGTGTACCTAGTGGCATCCTAAACGTGGCTATTGGACTTTGCTATAGTCCCACTAGTGCAAAGACATTTGCAGCACCTCTGCCTGCATTGCACACTCCAACTCATTATAACTAAGCCATTATACTAGCAAACACTCAGTGTACCTAGTGGCATCCTAAACGTGGCTATTGGACTTTGCTATAGTCCCACTAGTGCAAAGACATTTGCAGCACCTCTACCTGCATTGCACACTCCAACTCATTATAACTAAGCCATTATACTAGCAAACACTCAGTGTACCTAGTGGCATCCTAAACGTGGCTATTGGACTTTTGTCTAGTCACACTAGTGCAAAGACATTTGCAGCACCTCTGCCTGCATTGCACACTCCAACTCATTATAACTAAGCCATTATACTAGCAAACACTCAGTGTACCTAGTGGCATCCTAAACGTGGCTATTGGACTTTGCTATAGTCCCACTAGTGCAAAGACATTTGCAGCACCTCTGCCTGCATTGCACACTCCAACTCATTATAACTAAGCCATTATACTAGCAAACACTCAGTGTACCTAGTGGCATCCTAAACGTGGCTATTGGACTTTTGTCTAGTCACACTAGTGCAAAGACATTTGCAGCACCTCTGCCTGCATTGCACACTCCAACTCATTATAACTAAGCCATTATACTAGCAAACACTCAGTGTACCTAGTGGCATCCTAAACGTGGCTATTGGACTTTGCTATAGTCCCACTAGTGCAAAGACATTTGCAGCACCTCTACCTGCATTGCACACTCCAACTCATTATAACTAAGCCATTATACTAGCAAACACTCAGTGTACCTAGTGGCATCCTAAACGTGGCTATTGGACTTTTGTCTAGTCACACTAGTGCAAAGACATTTGCAGCACCTCTGCCTGCATTGCACACTCCAACTCATTATAACTAAGCCATTATACTAGCAAACACTCAGTGTACCTAGTGGCATCCTAAACGTGGCTATTGGACTTTTCTATAGTCCCACTAGTGCAAAGACATTTGCAGCACCTCTACCTGCATTGCACACTCCAACTCATTATAACTAAGCCATTATACTAGCAAACACTCAGTGTACCTAGTGGCATCCTAAACGTGGCTATTGGACTTTTGTCTAGTCACACTAGTGCAAAGACATTTGCAGCACCTCTGCCTGCATTGCACACTCCAACTCATTATAACTAAGCCATTATACTAGCAAACACTCAGTGTACCTAGTGGCATCCTAAACGTGGCTATTGGACTTTGCTATAGTCCCACTAGTGCAAAGACATTTGCAGCACCTCTGCCTGCATTGCACACTCCAACTCATTATAACTAAGCCATTATACTAGCAAACACTCAGTGTACCTAGTGGCACCCTAAACGTGGCTATTGGACTTTTGTCTAGTCACACTAGTGCAAAGACATTTGCAGCACCTCTGCCTGCATTGCACACTCCAACTCATTATAACTAAGCCATTATACTAGCAAACACTCAGTGTACCTAGTAGCATCCTAAACGTGGCTATTGGACTTTGCTATAGTCCCACTAGTGCAAAGACATTTGCAGCACCTCTACCTGCATTGCACACTCCAACTCATTATAACTAAGCCATTATACTAGCAAACACTCAGTGTACCTAGTGGCATCCTAAACGTGGTTATTGGACTTTTTTCTAGTCACACTAGTGCAAAGACATTTGCAGCACCTCTGCCTGCATTGCACACTCCAACTCATTATAACTAAGCCATTATACTAGCAAACACTCAGTGTACCTAGTGGCATTCTAAACGTGGCTATTGGACTTTTGTCTAGTCACACTAGTGCAAAGACATTTGCAGCACCTCTACCTGCATTGCACACTCCAACTCATTATAACTAAGCCATTATACTAGCAAACACTCAGTGTACCTAGTGGCATCCTAAACGTGGCTATTGGACTTTGCTATAGTCTCACTAGTGCAAAGACATTTGCAGCACCTCTACCTGCATTGCACACTCCAACTCATTATAACTAAGCCATTATACTAGCAAACACTCAGTGTACCTAGTGGCATCCTAAACGTGGCTATTGGACTTTGCTATAGTCCCACTAGTGCAAAGACATTTGCAGCACCTCTACCTGCATTGCACACTCCAACTCATTATATCTAAGCCATTATACTAGCAAACACTCAGTGTACCTAGTGGCATCCTAAACGTGGCTATTGGACTTTTGTCTAGTCACACTAGTGCAAAGACATTTGCAGCACCTCTGCCTGCATTGCACACTCCAACTCATTATAACTAAGCCATTATACTAGCAAACACTCAGTGTACCTAGTGGCATCCTAAACGTGGCTATTGGACTTTTGTCTAGTCACACTAGTGCAAAGACATTTGCAGCACCTCTGCCTGCATTGCACACTCCAACTCATTATAACTAAGCCATTATACTAGCAAACACTCAGTGTACCTAGTGGCATCCTAAACGTGGCTATTGGACTTTGCTATAGTCCCACTAGTGCAAAGACATTTGCAGCACCTCTGCCTGCATTGCACACTCCAACTCATTATAACTAAGCCATTATACTAGCAATTGATGCTGCCAGTTTAAGGGCCGTAGTTGCATTGTCAGGGATATTTATTCTTTATTATTCTGCTGTTAATAAAGCTAGACCACCGCTGCAATCTACACCACCTCTCAATTTTTACTACCACATTTTCAGTGCACAATCTTGTCGCAATCAACATGAGTGGCAAAATGACAGATGCTGGTGGAAAGGGGAAGAGGTGTGGTGGAAAAGGAAAAAAAGGGTTTGTCCGTGGGGAAGGTGGTAAAGCTCCATTATCATCTGCTGAAGATAGACCATCTACCAGCAAAAGTAAGATGTCTACTACTTACCGTGGACAATCCGATGTGCTCCCTTTTTTACGGACACGAATAACAGGAACAAAGGTAGATGATGGCCAAAAAAGGAAAATGCTTGAATGGATCTCAAGTGGTCCAACAAGTGCCCTCTCAGCCACTTCAAGTACTGCATCCAAAAAACACCAGTCCTCTGAGTTGTCATCCCAATCACACTTGATTTCTCCCAGCTCTGAAGTCTCCATCAGCCCTGCACAGTATGGTGGAACTGAGATGGCTGAGTCTGCAGAGCTGTTCAGTCACACTATAGCCTGGGAATCAGAGGTCTGCTCCCAAGCTACAGTGAGTACAGAACAGGAAATGGTCTGCAGTGATGCCCAGAACCTTTGTGACTTTGATTCAGGCCGTGAGGACCAAGTTTCTGAGCATAATGTTGACCCTTTGTCACAAACTGTAACACCTGTGGTTATAGACAATGAGGAACATACTGATGAAGATGAGACGCAGATACCCGATTGGGATGACAACTTAAATATTCGGTCAGGGCAAGAAGAGGCTCGGTCTGAGGGGGAGTGGAGTGCAAACACAACAATTGATGATGAAGTTCTAGATCCCACCTACTGTCAACCCACAGTCAGGCACTCGAGGAGGTCAACAGAGGTGGTGGAGGAGGATGCAACTGATGACGAAGTTACCTTGCGCCTTCCTGGACACAGTCGGAGTACTGGTAGCACGTCTACAACTGCATCCTCAGCCACCACTCTGCCTCTGAGCATTATTCAAGGTGGATCAACAGGTCACATGGCCTCTAAGCCTTGCCTAGCCTGGTCCTTTTTTTGACATAGAAAAAGATCGCCCAAATTATGTGATCTGTAAAATTTGTCATGGTTCTCTTAGTAGAGGTCAAAACCTCAGCAGTTTGACAACTTCTTCCATGAATCGTCACATGAATAAATATCATATGGCCCGGTGGGAAGCTCACCGTGCTGCAATGCGGCCTAGCGGAGCGAACCATCCACCGCCTGCCCCTTCCAGTACATCCGCGCGCTCGTCATCTTCTAGGACTGTGGGGACAGCTGTCACACCTGTTTTTCCACCAACAACTTCCACCACTGTAACCGCAACAGGCAGTTTGCTTGGTAGGTCGTCAGTTGGTTTGGAAGGGGAAACAAGTGAGTGTGTACAGCTCTCTCAGACATAGCACCAACGTTGGATGAAGGCAACATCATGTCTCCGCCTGCACTTTCCTCACAAACCTGCATTTTTCCAGGGACACCCTACTCAACACCGTCTACACACAGCAGCCAGATCTCTGTCCCTCAGATGTGGTCAAATAAAAGGCCACTTCCTGCGACCCATGACAAAGCTAAGAGGTTGACTCTATCCCTCTGTAAGCTGTTGGCTACCGAAATGCTGCCTTTCCGCCTAGTGGACACACAGGATTTTAGAGACCTTATGTCTGTCGCTGTTTCCCAGTACCAGATGCCTAGTCGCCACTACTTCTCTATGAAAGGTGTGCCCGCGCTACACCAGCATGTCGCACACAACATCACCGCTTCCTTGAGAAACTCTGTGTGTGAACGGATGCATTTCACCACCGATACTTGGACCAGTAAGCATGGACAGGGACGTTACATGTCGCTCACTGGGCACTGGGTAACTATGGTGATAGATGGTGAAGGGTCTGCTGCACAAGTCTTGCCGTCCCCACGACTTGTGTGTCAATCCTCTGTCTGTCCAAGTTCCGCCACTGCTTCTGCATCCTCCGCCTCATCTGGGTCCTCCACCTCCGCCCCAAGCCTGCCTGGTCAGGCCACCAGCGTTCTCACTGCGCAGAAGGAATCACGCACCCCTCATTACTATGCTGGCAGCAGAGCGCAACGGCATCAGGCGGTCTTTAGCTTGACATGTCTTGGGAATAAGAGTCACACAGCTGAGGAGTTGTGGTCAGCTCTGCGGTCCGAGTTTAATAAATGGTTGTCTCCACTCAACCTGCAGCCTGGTAAGGCCGTGTGCGACAATGCTGCAAACCTGGGTGCGGCCCTTCGCCTGGGCAAGGTGACACACGTACCTTGTATGGCTCACGTGTTGAACCTTGTCGTCCAGCAATTTTTAACACACTATCCCGGCCTAGATGGCCTTCTGAACAGGGCACGAAAACTGTCTGCTCACTTCCGCCGTTCAAGCGCCGCAGCTGAGCGACTTGCATCGCTCCAGAAGTCTTTCGGCCTGCCGGTTCATCGCCTGAAATGCGATGTGGCGACACGCTGGAATTCAACTCTCCACATGTTACAGCGACTGTGGCAGCACCGCCGAGCCCTGGTGCAATACGTCATGACGTATAGCCTGGGCCAACGAGATGCAGAGGTGGGGCAGATCACCCTGATGGAGTGGTCTCAGATCAAGGACCTATGCACCCTTCTGCACAGTTTCGACATGGCGACGAATATGTTTAGCGCTGACAATGCCATTATCAGCATGACAATTCCAGTCATTTACATGCTGGAGCACACGCTAAACACTATTCGGAGTCAGGGGGTGGGACAACAGGAAGGGGAGGAACTACAGGAGGATTCATATGCGCAAAGGACAACAACATCACCAAGGTCCAGACGTTCATCATCACCAACGCGGCAGGCATGGGACCATGGGGGACAGGGATCAACAAGGGCGCATGGTAGCAGGCGAGATGTTGAGGAAGGTGCAGGAGAACATAAAGAAATGGAGGACGAGCTGTCCATGGACATGGAAGACTCAGCAGATGAGGGAGACCTTGGTCAAATTTCAGTTGAAAGAGGTTGGGGGGAGATGTCAGAGGAAGAAAGAACGGTTAGCACCTCTATGCCACAAACACAGCGTGGACTTGGTCCGCATGGCTGCGCAAGACACATGAGTGCCTTCTTGTTGCACTACCTCCAACATGACCCTCGTATTGTCAAAATTAGAAGTGATGATGACTACTGGCTTGCGACACTATTAGATCGCCGGTACAAGTCCAAATTTTGTGACATAATTCCAGCCATAGAAAGGGACGCACGTATGCAGGAGTATCAGCAGAAGCTGTTACTCGATCTTAGATCGGCTTTTCCACCAAACAACCGTGCAGGTGCAGGGAGTGAATCTCCCAGTTGTAACTTGACAAACATGGGACGGTCTCGTCATCTTCAACAGTCTACCCGTACCAGTAGGACCGTATCTGGTGCTGGTAACAGCAATTTTATGGAATCTTTTCATAATTTTTTTAGACCCTCCTTTGCAAGGCCACCAGAGACAACAAGTCTGACACATAGTCAACGGCTGGAGAGGATGATACAGGAGTATCTACAAACGAACATCGATGCCATGACTTTGCAAATGGAGCCTTGCTCATTTTGGGCTTCAAATCTAGAAAAATGGCCAGAGCTATCCAGTTACGCCTTGGAGATTTTGTCGTGTCCAGCTGCCAGCGTTGTCTCTGAACGTGTCTTCAGTGCTGCTGGGTGTGTGCTGACAGATAAGCGCACGCGTCTGTCCAGTGACAATGTGGACAGACTGACGTTCATCAAAATGAACAAGTCATGGATCCAGAAGGAATTTACTACCCCTGTGTCATCCTGGGGAGAGTAAATGCTTGTGGATTTGGAATGTGCTTGATGCAAATCTAGCTGTGAAGTGTACAACTGGGGCACAACTGCTGCCACTGAAGGGGTGGGTGTGTGAGGGGCCCAATTTTTGGAAAAAAGGGAGACTCCGCTTGGAGTAACCCTTGCTTGCTGTGTTTTTTAAAAGGAGCCAAGATGAACAGAGCTGGGATCAGGAAAGACTTTGCTACCTACCCTGGTGTCATCCTGGGGACGGTTAATTATGGCGTATTTTTGAATGTGCTTGATGCAAATCTAGCTGTGAAGTGTACAACTATGGCACAACTGCTGCCACTGAAGGGGTGGGTGTGTGTGGGGCCCAATTTTTGGAAAACGGGGAGACTCCGCTTGGAGTAACCCTTGCTTGCTGTGTTTTTTAAAAGGAGCCAAGATGAACAGAGCTGGGATCAGGAAAGACTTTGCTACCTACCCTGGTGTCATCCTGGGGACGGTAATTATGGTGTATTTTTGAATGTGCTTGATGCAAATCTAGCTGTGAAGTGTACAACTGGGGCACAACTGCTGCCACTGAAGGGGTGGGTGTGTGTGGGGCCCAATTTTTGGAAAAAAGGGAGACTCCGCTTGGAGTAACCCTTGCTTGCTGTGTTTTTTAAAAGGAGCCAAGATGAACAGAGCTGGGATCAGGAAAGACTTTGCTACCTACCCTGGTGTCATCCTGGGGACGGTTAATTATGGCGTATTTTTGAATGTGCTTGATGCAAATCTAGCTGTGAAGTGTACAACTAGGGCACAACTGCTGCCACTGAAGGGGTGGGTGTGTGTGGGGCCCAATTTTTGGAAAAAAGGGAGACTCCGCTTGGAGTAACCCTTGCTTACATTGTTTTTAAAAGGAGCGAAGATGAACAAGTCATGGTTCAGCAAAGACTTTGCTACCTACCCTGGTGTCATCCTGGGGACGGTTAATTATGGCGTATTTTTGAATGTGCTTGATGCAAATCTTGCTGTGAAGTGTACAACTGGGGCACAACTGCTGCCACTGAAGGGGTGGGTGTGTGTGGGGCCCAATTTTTGGAAAAAAGGGAGACTCCGCTTGGAGTAACCCTTGCTTGCTGTGTTTTTTAAAAGGAGCCAAGATGAACAGAGCTGGGATCAGGAAAGACTTTGCTACCTACCCTGGTGTCATCCTGGGGACGGTTAATCATGGCGTATTTTTGAATGTGCTTGATGCAAATCTAGCTGTGAAGTGTACAACTAGGGCACAACTGCTGCCACTGAAGGGGTGGGTGTGTGTAGGGCCCAATTTTTGGAAAAAAGGGAGACTCCGCTTGGAGTAACCCTTGCTTACATTGTTTTTAAAAGGAGCGAAGATGAACAAGTCATGGTTCAGCAAAGACTTTGCTACCTACCCTGGTGTCATCCTGGGGACGGTTAATTATGGCGTATTTTTGAATGTGCTTGATGCAAATCTAGCTGTGAAGTGTACAACTAGGGCACAACTGCTGCCACTGAAGGGGTGGGTGTGTGTAGGGCCCAATTTTTGGAAAAAAGGGAGACTCCGCTTGGAGTAACCCTTGCTTGCTGTGTTTTTTAAAAGGAGCCAAGATGAACAGAGCTGGGATCAGGAAAGACTTTGCTACCTACCCTGGTGTCATCCTGGGGACGGTTAATTATGGCGTATTTTTGAATGTGCTTGATGCAAATCTAGCTGTGAAGTGTACAACTAGGGCACAACTGCTGCCACTGAAGGGATGGGTGTGTGTGGGGCCCAATTTTTGGAAAAAAGGGAGACTCCGCTTGGAGTAACCCTTGCTTACATTGTTTTTAAAAGGAGCGAAGATGAACAAGTCATGGTTCAGCAAAGACTTTGCTACCTACCCTGGTGTCATCTTGGGGACGGTTAATTATGGCGTATTTTTGAATGTGCTTGATGCAAATCTAGCTGTGAAGTGTACAACTGGGGCACAACTGCTGCCACTGAAGGGGTGGGTGTGTGTGGGGCCCAATTTTTGGAAAAAAGGGAGACTCCGCTTGGAGTAACCCTTGCTTGCTGTGTTTTTTAAAAGGAGCCAAGATGAACAGAGCTGGGATCAGGAAAGACTTTGCTACCTACCCTGGTGTCATCCTGGGGACGGTTAATTATGGCGTATTTTTGAATGTGCTTGATGCAAATCTAGCTGTGAAGTGTACAACTGGGGCACAACTGCTGCCACTGAAGGGGTGGGTGTGTGTGGGGCCCAATTTTTGGAAAAAAGGGAGACTCCGCTTGGAGTAACCCTGCTTGCTGTGTTTTTTAAAAGGAGCCAAGATGAACAGAGCTGGGATCAGGAAAGGCTTTGCTACGTACCCTGGTGTCATCCTGGGGACGGTTAATTATGGCGTATTTTTGAATGTGCTTGATGCAAATCTAGCTGTGAAGTGTACAACTGGGGCACAACTGCTGCCACTGAAGGGGTGGGTGTGTGTGGGGCCCAATTTTTGGAAAAAAGGGAGACTCCGCTTGGAGTAACCCTTGCTTGCTGTGTTTTTTAAAAGGAGCCAAGATGAACAGAGCTGGGATCAGGAAAGACTTTGCTACCTACCCTGGTGTCATCCTGGGGACGGTTAATTATGGCGTATTTTTGAATGTGCTTGATGCAAATCTAGCTGTGAAGTGTACAACTAGGGCAAAACTGCTGCCACTGAAGGGATGGGTGTGTGTGGGGCCCAATTTTTGGAAAAAAGGGAGACTCCGCTTGGAGTAACCCTTGCTTACATTGTTTTTAAAAGGAGCGAAGATGAACAAGTCATGGTTCAGCAAAGACTTTGCTACCTACCCTGGTGTCATCTTGGGGACGGTTAATTATGGCGTATTTTTGAATGTGCTTGATGCAAATCTAGCTGTGAAGTGTACAACTGGGGCACAACTGCTGCCACTGAAGGGGTGGGTGTGTGTGGGGCCCAATTTTTGGAAAAAAGGGAGACTCCGCTTGGAGTAACCCTTGCTTGCTGTGTTTTTTAAAAGGAGCCAAGATGAACAGAGCTGGGATCAGGAAAGGCTTTGCTACCTACCCTGGTGTCATCCTGGGGACGGTTAATTATGGCGTATTTTTGAATGTGCTTGATGCAAATCTAGCTGTGAAGTGTACAACTGGGGCACAACTGCTGCCACTGAAGGGGTGGGTGTGTGTGGGGCCCAATTTTTGGAAAAAAGGGAGACTCCGCTTGGAGTAACCCTGCTTGCTGTGTTTTTTAAAAGGAGCCAAGATGAACAGAGCTGGGATCAGGAAAGGCTTTGCTACGTACCCTGGTGTCATCCTGGGGACGGTTAATTATGGCGTATTTTTGAATGTGCTTGATGCAAATCTAGCTGTGAAGTGTACAACTGGGGCACAACTGCTGCCACTGAAGGGGTGGGTGTGTGTGGGGCCCAATTTTTGGAAAAAAGGGAGACTCCGCTTGGAGTAACCCTTGCTTGCTGTGTTTTTTAAAAGGAGCCAAGATGAACAGAGCTGGGATCAGGAAAGGCTTTGCTACCTACCCTGGTGTCATTCTGGGGACGGTTAATTATGGCGTATTTTTGAATGTGCTTGATGCAAATCTAGCTGTGAAGTGTACAACTAGGGCACAACTGCTGCCACTGAAGGGGTGGGTGTGTGTGGGGCCCAATTTTTGGAAAAAAGGGAGACTCCGCTTGGAGTGACCCTTGCTTACATTGTTTTTAAAAGAAGCCAAGATGAACAGAGCTGGGATCAGGAAAAACTTTGCTACCTACCCCGGTGTCATCCTGGGGACGGTTAAGTATGGCGTATTTTTGAATGTGCTTGATGCAAATCTAGCTGTGAAGTGTACAACTGGGGCACAACTGCTGCCACTGAAGGGGTGGGTGTGTGTGGGGCCCAATTTTTGGAAAAAAGGGAGACTCCGCTTGGAGTAACCCTTGCTTGCTGTGTTTTTTAAAAGGAGCCAAGATGAACAGAGCTGGGATCAGGAAAGACTTTGCTACCTACCCTGGTGTCATCCTGGGGACGGTTAATTATGGCGTATTTTTGAATGTGCTTGATGCAAATCTAGCTGTGAAGTGTACAACTAGGGCACAACTGCTGCCACTGAAGGGGTGGGTGTGTGTGGGGCCCAATTTTTGGAAAAAAGGGAGACTCCGCTTGGAGTAACCCTTGCTTACATTGTTTTTAAAAGGAGCGAAGATGAACAAGTCATGGTTCAGCAAAGACTTTGCTACCTACCCTGGTGTCATCCTGGGGACGGTTAATTATGGCGTATTTTTGAATGTGCTTGATGGAAATCTAGCTGTGAAGTGTACAACTAGGGCACAACTGCTGCCACTGAAGGGGTGGGTGTGTGTAGGGCCCAATTTTTGGAAAAAAGGGAGACTCCGCTTGGAGTAACCCTTGCTTGCTGTGTTTTTTAAAAGGAGCCAAGATGAAGAGAGCTGGGATCAGGAAAGACTTTGCGGGGGGGCGTGGCCTGCACGCTGATGGCGATGGCTGCTTGAAGGAGAGCTCTGTGCTGACAGCAGGATAAACCGGCTCTTATCAGCTCACAGATAACAGGATTACAAGCTACAGGAGGTGTGAGTAACCCCAGCCCCCAGCTATGCCTAAGGGGAGACCTAAAAAGACTGGCACTCCAGCCAAACTGACAGACTTCTACCCCCTGGATAGGGATCTCTGCTCACCAAGCAAGATGGCTTCACACTCAGCTTCTTCCCACTCCTCACAGGGAGAAACAGGCTGTTTAAGAGGCTGCACAGCCATTCCACTGACAGAGGAAACAATGCAAGCTCTGCTGAAAACGCTGAGGGCTTCCTTGCAGGCTGATCTCAGAGAAATAGTAAGAGAGCTGAAGGAAGAGATCAGGTCTCTAGGGGATCGCACAGAGCATGTAGAAACTAAGATGGCTGAATTTGCAACATCACATAACAATCTGATAGATGCTAACACAGCTTTGGAAAAGGAGGTGGAGGCACTAAAACTTAAAATCAGTGATATAGAGGACAGATCCCGAAGAAATAACCTAAAAATCAGAGGGATTCCCTCATCAGTAGCAGATAAAGACCTCCAGGAATACTTGCACAAGTTTCTGCAGCTTATACTCCCTGGATGGGACACCAGAGACCTGATAGTGGACAGGATTCATAGAGTCCCTAAAGCCAAAGGCATAGATCCAGCTCTGCCTAAAGATGTCCTGGCTAGACTTCATTTCTATAAAACAAAAGAAGCTGTGCTGCACACACTGAGGGGAAATCCAGCCCTGCCAGACACTTTCATGGGACTAAAAATCTTCCCAGATCTTTCTGCTGCAACTCTTAATAAAAGAAGAGAATTTGCCCACCTTTCTAAACTCCTTAGAGATCAAGACATCAAGTACAAGTGGGGGTTTCCGGTGAAGATGATAATTTTCAAAGATGGAGGCACTCACATATGTCATACTCCTTCTCAGCTGGGCAAATTGCTGGATGACTGGGGAATAGCCCACCCACCAAACCCTGGTGGGCAGGAGAATCATAGAGGCCCTCCAGACAGGATTAACCCTGAATGGTCAGTAGCTTAGCTGGGACTCCTTCCTGCTTATGGCACCTGCTGTCCCTGCTCCTGTGACACGGGATGTCACGTAGCCCCCCTGATGTTCTCGCCTATGGCGAGCGGTTATACACCGGGCACCCTACTCGGGGCAAACCGGTGTTGTTGGAATTTTTTTGTTTTTGTTCCTCTTCTCACAAATGTTCCTTAATTTTTTCTGGAAATTTCTCTCAATTCCTTGCTGGTCTAGCCCCTCTCATCCCTGATGGCGTTCCTGGGAATTCAACCCCCCCTGCGGCTCCAATATGAGAATTAAGATATTGTCTATTAATGTGAACGGACTCAACTCCCCAGCAAAAAGGTCAATGATGTGGAGAGAGGTCAAGGCATCTAATTGTGATATAGCGTGCATTCAGGAGACCCACCTTCTTTCCACAGATAATAAACGGCTACTTCATCCAAGCTTCCAACACACCTTTTTTGCTAATGACTCAAAAAAAAGAGGAGGAGTGGCCATTTTAATAAAGAACTCAGTGGCCTTTAAATTGATAAATGTCAGTTATGGAGCGGATGGAAGATATATTATTTTGTCTTGTTATATCAACAGCGTCCCTTATACCTTGGCAACGGTCTACTCCCCAAATTCATCACAATTGAACTTTGCTAGGAAATTTTTCCAAGCATTCAAAGATACTGCCACAGGGGCGGAAATCATCTGTGGAGACTTTAATATACCTGTAATACGCTCCATGGATTGCTCCAACACCAGCATCCCACATGCTAAGGAACTTAAGCATCTCATCAATGAATTCCATTTTCATGACATCTGGAGATATTTGCACGCATCAGAAAGAGACTATACATTCTTCTCTTCCAGGCATCGCTCATACAGTAGAATTGATTTTTTTTGGTCGACAGCAAATCTATAAGTAATTGTGTGGCAGCTGATATTGGTTTAATTACTTGGACAGATCATGCGCCGATCTCTTTGTCTGTTCAGGGTAGCTTTAATGTTCAAAATTCCCCTAGGTGGAGACTGAATACCAGCTTGCTTGGTAGGCAGAAGGTACATGATGAAGTAGAGTCAGTGTTAACAGAATATTTTAAACTTAATAATAATGGGGAAATTTCTGACGAGACCCTGTGGGCTGCTCATAAAGCCGTAGTCAGAGGGCAGCTCATAAAAATAGCCTCCATCCAAAAACGGAAAAAAGACGCAGATATTAAATATATATTAACCCGTATTCATCACCTTGAATCCCTGAATAAAGCCAAAGCATCCCCTAACTTGACTAAAGAAATTGTAACCCATAGATTCCAACTAAGATCCCTACTCCTGCAAAAATACGAACATAATCTTAAAAAAAATAGATCGACATTTTATGCTATGGGGGATAGAGCGGGGTCCTTATTGGCAAGAAGGACGAAAAAACGTGAGATCCAATCTAAAATAGAATTCCTGAGGGACCCGAACGGAACAATCACTAGACATCCCATTGAAATAGCAGAAGCATTTGCGAAATACTATGAGGCCCTGTATAATCTAAAATATGATTCCAATACGTCACAGCCGACTCAAGTGGATATACAGGGTTTCCTAGACACCCTGGATCTTCCCCGGGTCTCAGATGAGCAATTAGAGGAACTTAATCTTCCCTTTACTACACATGAAATCCTAGGTGCCATCAAAATGACTAAGTCTAACTCTGCCCCGGGCCCCGATGGGCTGCCATACGAATATTACAAACAATTTACATCCACTCTGTCCCCCTTTATGTCAAAAACCTTCAATTTTTGGCAAAATAAAGGGTCAATTTCTCCAGACAACTTAGAAGCGATAATTATCACGCTACCCAAGCCAGGGAAACCTGCAGACACCCCGGGTAATTTTAGGCCCATTTCACTCCTAAATTGTGATGTTAAAATTTATGCCAAACTAGTGGCAGATAGACTTCACAAAGTGATCCCGACCTTAGTGGTTCCAGATCAAGTTGGGTTTGTGACAGGGAGGCAATCTAAGGATGGCACCAGACGGATGCTTGACTTGATTGGACTGGTGGAGATATCGGGTGAACCCAGTGCATTCCTGTCTCTTGATGCTGAAAAAGCCTTTGACAGGGTGCACTGGGGATACCTGGAGAGAGTTCTAACAAAATTCGGGTTCTTGGGGAACATCAAGTCATCCATTCTAGCCCTCTACTCTTACCCAAATGCGTCAGTGTTGGCATCGGGGTTTCTGTCATCTAAATTTCAAATAAGTAATGGCACCCGCCAGGGGTGTCCATTGTCTCCCGCTATTTTTGCTTTAGTGGCAGAACCTCTGGCGGAAGCTATACGAAAAAACATAGCCATTTCTGGTATAAGAGTTGGGGAATTTGAACATAAACTTGCTTTATACGCAGACGATGTGATAATTTCCTGTTCTAACCTTGCAGTGTCGATTCCAGCAGTGGTGAACACATTATCAAACTTTTCTAAAGTGTCGTATTATAAGCTTAATGCGGCAAAGTCTTTGATACTGCCGTTTAATGTACCGGCGGAGGCCAGGAGTGCGCTGGAGGGGGCCTTTCAATTCAAATGGTGCGACAGGGGGATACCTTATTTGGGTATTAAGCTGACACCATCGCAGATGTTAATTAAAGAAAATTTGGAACCTCTGATCCAAAATTTAGAAAAGGAATTGGGAAGATATGAAAAAATATCATTGTCCTGGATGGCCAGGATACAGTCCTTTAAAATGGTTTTCTTACCCAAAATATTGTATGTGCTCAGATGCCTTCCCATCAAAATTTCTCACAAAACCCTGATGAAACTTCAATCGTTGACTAACAAATTTGTCTGGGGTAATAAAAGGGCTAGGGTCGCAGGTAAAGTGTTATACCCCCCATATGACTTAGGGGGATTGGGCACCCCAAACATAACGGCATATTATAAAGCCTTACTAATTGAATCACTAAAGGAATGGTGGCGTCCAGGTAATTCACATAGATGGGCTCAGATTGAAAATTTCCTGTCCCGCCAGGGCTCGGTCAGAAGAATGATGGAAGCAGAATATTTGAGCCGTTCACGGTTCTCCCCGTGTGTTCCCACCATGTCAGCCTCCCTGGAGGTCTGGCGAAATGACTTGATTCATAAGATTCAGATTCCTCTTTCAGAGATTTCCCTCAAGTCGTTGGAATCTCAAATCCCCTTTTTGAATCTGGCCAGGTGGGAGGGATCGGGCATTACAGTGCTGGCGGATCTATACTCTGATTTGGGTGTTAACCCCTTTAATGAAATAGTACGGGAACACCCCTCTTTAACCCCTTAAGGACGAAGCCAGTTTTGTACTTAATGACCAGGCCATTTTTTGCAATTCTGACCAGTGTCACTTTATGAGGTCATAACTCTGGAACGCTTCAACGGATCCCGGTGATTCTGACATTGTTTTTTCGTGACATATTGTACTTCATGATAGTTATAAATTTAGAACGATATTTTTTGCTTTTATTTGTGAAAAAATCGGAAATTTGATGAAAATTTTGAAAATTTTGCAATTTTCAAACTTTTAATTTTTATGCCCTTAACCCAGAGAGTTATGTCACACAAAACAGTTAATAAATAACATTTCCCACATGTCTACTTTACATTAGCGCAATTTCTGAAACAAAATGTTTTGGGGTTAGGAAGTTAGAAGGGGTCAAAGTTCATCAGCAATTTCCCATTTTTTCAACAAAATTCACAAAACCATTTTTTTAGGGACCACATCACATTTGAAGTGACTTTGAGAGGCCTAAGTGACAGAAAATACCTAAAAGTGACACCATTCTCAAAACAGCACGCCTCAAAGTACTCAAAACCACATCCAAGAAGTTTATTAACCCTTCAGGTGCTTCACAGGAACTAAAGCAAAGTGGAATGAAAAAAAGCAAAAAATAAAATTTTACCTAAAATGTTGCTCTACCCCAAATTTATTCACTTTTAGAAGAAATAACACAACAAAATGAACCCCAAAACTTGTTACCCACTTTCTTATGAACGCGCCGATACCCCACATGTGGTCAGAAACCTTTGTTTGGACAAATGGGAGGGCTCGTAACAGAAGGAGCAATATTTGAATTTTGGAAAGCAAATTTGGCTGAAATAGATTGCGGGCACCATGTTGCATTTACATGTCCGCCAAGGTACCTAAACAGCAGAAACCCCTTACAAGTGACACCATTTTGGAAACTAGACCCCTTAAGGCTTCTATCTAGGGGTATAGTGAGCATTTTGGATCCACAGGTACTTCACAGATTTTGATAACGTTACGTTGTCACATTGAAAATTTTCATTTTTTTCTCAAAAATGTTGCTTTAGCATCAATTTTTTCACTTTTTCAAGAGGTAATTCCAAAAATGTGACCCCAATGTTTGTTACCCACTTTTTTATGAGCGCGGTGATACCTCACTTGTGGTCTGAAACCTTTGTTTGGAGAAATGGGAGGGCTTGGAACGGAAGGAGCAATATTTGAATTTTGGAAAGGAAATTTGGCTGAAAAAGATTGCGGGCACCATGTCGCATTTGGAGGACCCCTAAGGTACGTAAACAGCAAAAAAACACCACAAGTGACCCCATATTGGAAACTAGGCCCCTCAAGGAATTTATCTTGATGTTTGGTGAGTACCCTGAACCCCCAGGTGCTTTACAGAAGTTTATAACGTTGAGCCATGAAAATAAAAAAATAAAATTTTACCACAAAATTGTTACTTCAACCAGGTAGCTTTTTTTTTCACAAGGGTAACAGGAAAAAAATCACCATGAAATTTATTGCGCAATTTCTCCTGAGTTTGTTGATATCTTGTATGTGGTGGAAATCAACTGTTTGGGCACACTACAGGGCTCAGAAGAGAAGGAGTGCAATTTGACTGCAAAATTGGCTGGAATCAATAGCGGACGCCATGTTGCATTAGGAGAACCCCTGAGGTGCCTAAGCAGTGGAGGTCCCCCACAAGTGACCCCATTCTGGAAATAAGACCCCTCAAGGCTTTAATCTAGGTGTATATTGAGCATTTTGAATCCACGAATACTTCACAGAATTTGATAAGCTTAGGTTGCCATATTGAAATTTTCATTTTTTTCACAAAAATGTTGATTTAGCGACACATTTTTCACTTTTTCAAGAGGCAACAACAAAACGTGTACCCCACAGGTTGTTATCTAATTTCTTGTGAGCGCAGGGATACCACACATGTGGCCAAAAACCTTTGTTTGGATAAATGGGAGGGCTTGGAATGGAAGGAGCACCATTTGAATTTTGGAAAAGTTGAAGTAAATTGCGCGCACCATGTCACATTAGCAGGGCCCCTTGGGCACCTATACATCAGAAACCCCCCACAAGTGACCTCATTTTGGAAACTGGACCCCTCAAGGATTTTATTCAGGAGTATAGTAAACATTTTGAATCCACAGGTACTTCACAAAACTGTTGCTGTATCAAAAAATTTCTCACTGTTAAGGGGGCTTTACACGCTGCGACATCGCTAATGCGGAGTCGTTAGGGTCACGGAATTGGTGACGCACATCCGGCCGCATTAGCGATGTTGCTGCGTGTGACACCGATGAGCGATTTTGCATCGTTGCAAAAACGTGCAAAATCGCTCATCGGTGACATGGGGGTCCATTCTCGATTATCGTTACTGCAGCAGTAACGATGTAGTTCGTCGCTCCTGCGGCAGCACACATCGCTATGTGTGACGCCGCAGGAACGAGGAAGCTCCCCTTACCTGCCTTTCATGTGACACTAAAGGATGCCTAGCCTTGTATTTAGCCCAAAAAAAAAAAAAAAGAATTAAAATAAATGACGTGGGGTCCCCCCTATTTTTGATAGCCAGCTAGGGTAAAGCAGACAGCTGTAGCCTGCAAACCACAGCTGACAGCTTCATCTTGTCTGGTGATCAATTTGGAGGGCTCCCCAAGCTGTTTTTTTTTTTTAATTATTTATAAATAAATAATTAAAAAAAAAAAACAAACGTGGGGTCCCCCCAAATTAGATCACCAGCCAAGGTGAAGCTGACAGCTGGGGTCTGGTATTCTCAGGATGGGAAGAGCCACGGTTATTGGACTCTTCCCAGCCTAAAAATAGCAGGCCGCAGCCGCCCCAGAAGTGGCGCATCCATTAGATGCGCCAATTCTGGCGCTTCGCCCCAGCTCATCCCGCGCCCTGGTGCGTTGGCTAACGGGGTAATGAATGGGGTTGATACCAGGTGTGTAATGTCACCTGGCATCAAGCCCAGCAATTAGTTATGTCACGGCGTCTATCAGATACCCGACATAACTAATTGACAGTAATAAAAAAAAAATTGACAACAAAAAAAAATTTATTTGAAAAAACACTCCCCCAAACATTCCCTGATTGACCAATTTATTGAAAAGAAAAAAAAAAAAATCCACAATAATCCATTTGGATGTCCCACGTCGCCTCTGGACCTTCTAGAATATGGGGGACACGTTCAGGGAACGTATCCCCCATTTTCTAGGAGGGCAGACCCTCCATTTGAGGAGAGTGGGTGCAAAGAATCTGCACCCACTCTCCCCGGGTCACAGCTGCACAGTGCTGAGCAGCAGCCAGCGTCTCTGAACACAGGAAGCTGTCAGCTGCTCGGCACATGTGACCGGAGTCTGCAGAGAAGGAGCCGGAGGAGGGGGCCGCGGGGGATCAGAGCTGCGACAGGTATGTATGACACCGGGGGACACCAGGGGGGGGTAGGGGGGGACCCGGCGGGGCCTAGGGAGCAGGTTTCTGTCGTATGTGTTATGGCACATACGACAGAAACCATAGGAACAGTGGAAATGCGGCCGGCGCGCTGCTGTGATCGGCGGTGCGCGCGGCCATCTTGGATTTTCGGGAGGGGGTTGGGGGTCGGGGGGGGCACTTTGGGGACACCGGGGGACCGGAGGGAACCGGGAAAAAGATTTATCTCCCATCTGGCATGTTTGATCATGCCAGATGGGAGATAAATCATTTTTTACCGGCGCGGTCATTTACTATAACTTGATGATCGGTATACGGTGTATACCGGTCATCAGGTGAGCGGGGACCGGAAAAACCGGCCCGAATCATGATCTCCAGGGTCTCAGCTACCCCCGGCAGCTGAGACCCCGGAAATTTTCTGACTCTGGGGGGCGCTAGACCCTTTTTTCCGACCGCCGTTAAAAAGCGGCGGATCGGAAAAAGTACCCTTATTTACCGCCGTTAAAAGGCGTATCGGCGGTCGTAAAGGGGTTAAAGGGCTGTTTCTATCAACACATCCAAATTAGTCATTTTCTGGCCTCTAAATTTCCTCCAAAGTCAAAGCCTCTGTTACCTACAACAAAAGCTTTGGTATTTAAAAAGATTAGTAGAGGTACGTTATTCCCATTAACAATATTTTATTAAAGATATAAAACACACCATCAGTGTAAAAATAGACCAACAGGTCACAGTGAAATAAATACAGTAAACACATGCAGAATATAAAATTCCAATTTCTGTGGGACCAGAGGGCTCAAGACTTAACTTGGAAACAGAAATACATTCAGGCAGCGCCACAAATAGGAAGTTTTTGGATGCTTGCTGTCCATGAATGTCCAGATAAATGTAAGTCAGTGCTCTCCAGGCGTCCCCTTGTTTCTTGTAAAATCAAGGAATGGCAACTATTTCATTCAGTTTAGCAGAAGTGAGCCATTAAATTCAAGATTTACATCAATCTCCACCTCGACGCGTTTCCCCACATAATAAATATGTGGTTCATCAGGAGGCTACAAAACAGATAAGCTCTATCAGCAACAGGTTGGAAAAAATGTTCACCTAGATTGCACACTCATACATTACATCACAAATAGGCATGTAAGATAACAGAACAACACAGTAATACAAAACAGTAATACAATAGTACTTGCCCAGGGAGAGAGGGGTATTTAGATGTGCAGATCCATGGCGCCCATCACACAGGATCCACGGCTAGTCAGGCAATGCTGAAAGAAATGTACTGCCATAGTCCAGAGAGGCGTCATGGAACTGCACATCGCTTAGAGATTTAAATAGCCCACGGTCTTCTGATCAGCTGTAGGCGGTCAAGGCAATCATGCTGATGCCGATATCGCCACATGTGCGCATGCCTAATAAAAATGCGCACACCTGGGAAAAACCCAGGAGACTGATGTATTAGAGGCGCCTCCGTCCGCATCACAACTGCGCCTGCCCAGATTCTCATTGGCAGCATGCATGTGCCGACGGAGGCCCTCCTGTGCCAAAAGGTAGGTGGATGTAAACAAAAGAACGGCGCATGTCTGAGGATCATGGAAATCGTGACGCTCACAGAAACGCCGCCGTCCACATCACCACTGCGCCTTCGCCAATCAACAGGCAGCGCGCACATGTGGACGGAGGCCTCAGGATGCCAAAGTTAAGAAGAGGTAAATAGAAGCACAGCGCATGCGCCAAAAAACCAACGGAGCCTGCATATAGATAATAAGATAGTGCAGAAAACCGTATATATATGCGCAGGCGTAAGAAAAAAGTACTTTGTGCCTCTTCCATAAATACAATATTAGCCTTTAGCCCCCATTAATATAAATATACCCTTAGTTATATTGATAACGATAATAGTGATTAGTGGGTCCCTTAAATTGGGGAGAATATAGATAAGAAAGCTAATGAAAAGGACGCCACGACAGACATGACCCTCATTTATGACAATATATACCACATGGGCGTCCATGATCATAAAAAAGACGCCATGTCAGATCGAACCCCTAGTAGGCACTTAATTTACATAGGCATAGTATGAAATTTGATGAACAAACTGATAACATAGTGATACATCAGGTACTGTCAAAAATTCAACAGAAATACAGACATTCCTAGTCAGACATATCCCCCACTAAGTGAGGGTACATCTGTAACCGGGTTCCCATAGCAAGGACTAAAATGCATAGATATTCACCAACAATATGGTCCATTCCAAAAGGAAAGGAGGTTTGCAAAGTAGAGCAAATCAGATTTAAACTAAACAAATTTTGACACCGCTTCAAAGCTAAGTGGGAAGGAAGCAACCAAAGGAGAGCTGTTCATTCAGCCCCCCTGGGGTTAAAGATCCCATTTTAAATATCCAAGCGGATTCCTTCTGCAATAATGTCCTATCAAAATCCCCTCCCCTAAGGTTGGGCTTCACCACCTCCAAAATGGAAAATCGGATTTGGGCCACATCCCCCCCATGTATCATATTAACATGGCGGGAAATTGAAGTGTCTCGTTCATTCCTAATATCCGAAAGATGTTCACCTACCCGCCTCCGGAGTTCTCTTAGGGTCTTACCTATATAGTCAAGGGGACAAGTACAGGTAGCCCTATAGACAACTCCGGAGGTTTTACAATTGCCAAAATCACGCAAAGGGAAAATCTTCCCTGTAGCTGCACTGATCACCCTCTTACATTGTTCCATAGATCCACAGTATTTACAATTCCCACAACGAAACATCCCACAGATGCGTCTATCTAACCAAGTCCCCTGTGGTCTAGGTCCCTGGTACATGCTATGTACTAGCTTGTCACCTATGGTACGACCCCGCCTGTAAGTGATACTTGGAAACTTATTGATATGCTTCACCAGATCAGGGTCAGCCGTCAGAATCTTCCAGTGCTTTTTTATCACTGAAAAGACTCTTTCGGACTGTACATCATATGTACCAATAATACGTGTGATGTTATGATCATTATCACGGACTCGTGGGACCATGATGTTATGCCTCTTGGTATTCTTAGCAAAGGCATAGGATTGCTGAATGATCTTTTTTGGGTAGCCACGGTCTAGAAATCGACCGAACAGGTCAGTGGCCTGTGCCTTAAAGTCTTCTTCCCTAGAGCAGTTTCTGCGTATTCGCAGAAACTGCCCTTTAGGAATACCCCTCTTAAGGGGAATGGGATGGTGGCTATCCCATTTCAAAAGGGAATTGGTCGCTGTGGGTTTCCGGTGGGTCAAGGTGTGAATCTTACCCCCCTCATCTTTTTGTATGACCAGATCCAAGAAGGTAATGGATGTCGGGTCGCAGGTGTGGGTGAATCTCAGGCCTAGGGAATTGTTATTGAGGCCCTTCACAAATGTCTCAAACTCAAAAATAGACCCTGTCCAGAGGATGAGAATATCATCAATGTATCGGACCCATAGTCCGATACATTGATGAGGTTCCCCATCCTCTCCCCCAAAAACTACTGTTTCTTCCCACCAGCCCAGGTACAGGTTAGCATAACTGGGGGCACAAGGGCTCCCCATTGCTGTACCCCTGAGCTGGTGGAAATACTTAGTGTTAAATAAAAAATAGTTATGATACAGGGTAAAGGACAGGAGCTCTCTAACAAACCTATTATGCCTCACACAATCCACAGCCCTTGATCTCAGAAAAAAATCAACTGCCCTGAGTCCCAGGTCATGGGGAATGGAACTGTAGAGTGCCTCGACGTCAATGGAGGCCAGGATAGTATCCGGGCCCACATCGACGTCTTCAAGGATTTGCAGAAGGTGGGGGGTGTCCCGGACATATGAGGGGAGGGATGTAACGAAGGGGCGTAAAACCTTGTCGACATAGTTGCCAACATTCTGGGACAAGGAGTTAATGCCTGCCACAATGGGCCTACCCTTCAAAGGTTCAAGACCCTTGTGCACCTTTGGAAGTGCATAGAAAACTGGTATCACTGGGTGTTGCGGTACCAGATATTCATATTCACCCAGTGATATCAGGTTATTCTGCCTAGCCTCACTGAGTATAGTGTGGAGAATATCAGTGTAGGCTTTTGTGGGGTCACATGTTAACCGTTCATAGGTATCCAAATCATCAAGCAAGGCGTGACACATGTCAAGATATTTCGTGTGGCTCAGGACCACAAGATTACCGCCCTTATCTGATTGCTTGATGATAAGATCCCTATTTTTTGATAGTCGGTCCAATGCCTGAAGTTCACCTTCCGAAAGATTAGACCCTATGCCATATAGAGACTGAGGTATTTTTTGGAGGTCCTCTTGTACAAGTTTTAGAAAGATATCAACACTAGTACAATTGGTGGTAGGAGGAGATTTTTTACTTGGTCTCTTTAAATCAGTAAAGGGACCATCACCCCTTCCCCTAAAGTTGTCCCTAAATAGATCAGAAAGGGACTGAAAACATTCAAAGTCCTCCTCTAAAATACCCAAGTCCCTACATTGTTCCCTAGTGTGGTGTTCAAAAAACAATTTCCACCTAAGCTTTCTTCCAAAGAGTTCCAGGTCTTTAATCCAACCAAAACAATCGAACCTATTAGAGGGAATGAAACCCAACCCCTTAGATAACACTGTATAATCTTCATGAGATAAAGGGGTATCGGAAAGATTTAATATCCTCCCCTGGCTTGATGGGCTCTGGTATGGGGGTACTGGCCCCCCATATATCGCTGCTCCAAAAAAGAAGAAGAACCAGAGGGGCCAGATGGCACGTGCTGGGGCCCCCGATGCCCAAATTGGCCCCCTTTTCTTTTCCTTGATTTCCTTGGGCCTACCCATGGATGAGGGTTATGAGGTAATACAGCAGAAGAATTTGTATTGGTCCTAGATCTCTCGGAATCTGACGTATCCAGATCCGAGGATGATACTGCTGAAGGTTGTCTAGTGGGAGGTTGGAAAGCCCTATCTTCCCTATATTCTGCTAGGTCCCTAACAAACTGAGAGTGTTTCCTCTCTTTAAGGTTGTTTTGAAATCTTTCTACTGAGGTCTGCAACAACCCTTCCCTTCTGATAAAATCTGGGTCACTTTTTAAGCGTAGAATACTATCAATAGCCGTATTCAACGCAGTGGTAGATGTTGCAAAGAGCTTTTTCTCCTCATCAAGTAACAAATTCATTAGCCTTAAGGAGGATGCTAGAGATTCCTTCCGCCACAGAATCAAAAAACTCTCAGATGCTGTTCTTGGGGATGGATGTATATTAATTCTAAGCCCCCTAGGGACGATTTGATGTTTAAGATAGTTTTCAAGGCCTTTAATCTCCCACCAAGACCGGATGTTATTCTTATAAAGGGCCAATAGTTCCTTTAAGGAATCTTTCAAAGTAGAACCCGTGTTACTAGAGGAAAATTCCTCAGTAGAAAACACTTGGCTGGCTTCCTCAACCCAAGATGCTGTATTAACGGGACCTGTTAGAAATCCTGCCATACTTCACAAATTAGGTCTATCAAATTAGGGACAAAGCCCGGGAATATTTATAAACAGTAGAGGTACGTTATTCCCATTAACAATATTTTATTAAAGATATAAAACACACCATCAGTGTAAAAATAGACCAACAGGTCACAGTGAAATAAATACAGTAAACACATGCAGAATATAAAATTCCAATTTATGTGGGACTCCTTTCCTTTTGGAATGGACCATATTGTTGGTGAATATCTATGCATTTTAGTCCTTGCTATGGGAACCCGGTTACAGATGTACCCTCACCTAGTGGGGGATATGTCTGACTAGGAATGTCTGTATTTCTGTTGAATTTTTGACAGTACCTGATGTATCACTATGTTATCAGTTTGTTCATCAAATTTCATACTATGCCTATGTAAATTAAGTGCCTACTAGGGGTTCGATCTGACATGGCGTCTTTTTTATGATCATGGACGCCCATGTGGTATATATTGTCATAAATGAGGGTCATGTCTGTCGTGGCGTCCTTTTCATTAGCTTTCTTATCTATATTCTCCCCAATTTAAGGGACCCACTAATCACTATTATCGTTATCAATATAACTAAGGGTATATTTATATTAATGGGGGCTAAAGGCTAATATTGTATTTATGGAAGAGGCACAAAGTACTTTTTTCTTACGCCTGCGCATATATATACGGTTTTCTGCACTATCTTATTATCTATATGCAGGCTCCGTTGTTTTTTTGGCGCATGCGCTGTGCTTCTATTTACCTCTTCTTAACTTTGGCATCCTGAGGCCTCCGTCCACATGTGCGCGCTGCCTGTTGATTGGCGAAGGCGCAGTGGTGATGTGGACGGCGGCGTTTCTGTGGGCGTCACGATTTCCATGATCCTCAGACATGCGCCGTTCTTTTGTTTACATCCACCTACCTTTTGGCACAGGAGGGCCTCCGTCGGCACATGCATGCTGCCAATGAGAATCTGGGCAGGCGCAGTTGTGATGCGGACGGAGGCGCCTCTAATACATCAGTCTCCTGGGTTTTTCCCAGGTGTGCGCATTTTTATTAGGCATGCGCACATGTGGCGATATCGGCATCAGCATGATTGCCTTGACCGCCTACAGCTGATCAGAAGACCGTGGGCTATTTAAATCTCTAAGCGATGTGCAGTTCCATGACGCCTCTCTGGACTATGGCAGTACATTTCTTTCAGCATTGCCTGACTAGCCGTGGATCCTGTGTGATGGGCGCCATGGATCTGCACATCTAAATACCCCTCTCTCCCTGGGCAAGTACTATTGTATTACTGTTTTGTATTACTGTGTTGTTCTGTTATCTTACATGCCTATTTGTGATGTAATGTATGAGTGTGCAATCTAGGTGAACATTTTTTCCAACCTGTTGCTGATAGAGCTTATCTGTTTTGTAGCCTCCTGATGAACCACATATTTATTATGTGGGGAAACGCGTCGAGGTGGAGATTGATGTAAATCTTGAATTTAATGGCTCACTTCTGCTAAACTGAATGAAATAGTTGCCATTCCTTGATTTTACAAGAAACAAGGGGACGCCTGGAGAGCACTGACTTACATTTATCTGGACGTTCATGGACAGCAAGCATCCAAAAACTTCCTATTTGTGGCGCTGCCTGAATGTATTTCTGTTTCCAAGTTAAGTCTTGAGCCCTCTGGTCCCACAGAAATTGGAATTTTATATTCTGCATGTGTTTACTGTATTTATTTCACTGTGACCTGTTGGTCTATTTTTACACTGATGGTGTGTTTTATATCTTTAATAAAATATTGTTAATGGGAATAACGTACCTCTACTGTTTATAAATATTCCCGGGCTTTGTCCCTAATTTGATAGACCTAATTTGTGAAGTATGGCAGGATTTCTAACAGGTCCCGTTAATACAGCATCTTGGGTTGAGGAAGCCAGCCAAGTGTTTTCTACTGAGGAATTTTCCTCTAGTAACACGGGTTCTACTTTGAAAGATTCCTTCAAGGAACTATTGGCCCTTTATAAGAATAACATCCGGTCTTGGTGGGAGATTAAAGGCCTTGAAAACTATCTTAAACATCAAATCGTCCCTAGGGGGCTTAGAATTAATATACATCCATCCCCAAGAACAGCATCTGAGAGTTTTTTGATCCTGTGGCGGAAGGAATCTCTAGCATCCTCCTTAAGGCTAATGAATTTGTTACTTGATGAGGAGAAAAAGCTCTTTGCAACATCTACCACTGCGTTGAATACGGCTATTGATAGTATTCTACGCTTAAAAAGTGACCCAGATTTTATCAGAAGGGAAGGGTTGTTGCAGACCTCAGTAGAAAGATTTCAAAACAACCTTAAAGAGAGGAAACACTCTCAGTTTGTTAGGGACCTAGCAGAATATAGGGAAGATAGGGCTTTCCAACCTCCCACTAGACAACCTTCAGCAGTATCATCCTCGGATCTGGATACGTCAGATTCCGAGAGATCTAGGACCAATACAAATTCTTCTGCTGTATTACCTCATAACCCTCATCCATGGGTAGGCCCAAGGAAATCAAGGAAAAGAAAAGGGGGCCAATTTGGGCATCGGGGGCCCCAGCACGTGCCATCTGGCCCCTCTGGTTCTTCTTCTTTTTTGGAGCAGCGATATATGGGGGGCCAGTACCCCCATACCAGAGCCCATCAAGCCAGGGGAGGATATTAAATCTTTCCGATACCCCTTTATCTCATGAAGATTATACAGTGTTATCTAAGGGGTTGGGTTTCATTCCCTCTAATAGGTTCGATTGTTTTGGTTGGATTAAAGACCTGGAACTCTTTGGAAGAAAGCTTAGGTGGAAATTGTTTTTTGAACACCACACTAGGGAACAATGTAGGGACTTGGGTATTTTAGAGGAGGACTTTGAATGTTTTCAGTCCCTTTCTGATCTATTTAGGGACAACTTTAGGGGAAGGGGTGATGGTCCCTTTACTGATTTAAAGAGACCAAGTAAAAAATCTCCTCCTACCACCAATTGTACTAGTGTTGATATCTTTCTAAAACTTGTACAAGAGGACCTCCAAAAAATACCTCAGTCTCTATATGGCATAGGGTCTAATCTTTCGGAAGGTGAACTTCAGGCATTGGACCGACTATCAAAAAATAGGGATCTTATCATCAAGCAATCAGATAAGGGCGGTAATCTTGTGGTCCTGAGCCACACGAAATATCTTGACATGTGTCACGCCTTGCTTGATGATTTGGATACCTATGAACGGTTAACATGTGACCCCACAAAAGCCTACACTGATATTCTCCACACTATACTCAGTGAGGCTAGGCAGAATAACCTGATATCACTGGGTGAATATGAATATCTGGTACCGCAACACCCAGTGATACCAGTTTTCTATGCACTTCCAAAGGTGCACAAGGGTCTTGAACCTTTGAAGGGTAGGCCCATTGTGGCAGGCATTAACTCCTTGTCCCAGAATGTTGGCAACTATGTCGACAAGGTTTTACGCCCCTTCGTTACATCCCTCCCCTCATATGTCCGGGACACCCCCCACCTTCTGCAAATCCTTGAAGACGTCGATGTGGGCCCGGATACTATCCTGGCCTCCATTGACGTCGAGGCACTCTACAGTTCCATTCCCCATGACCTGGGACTCAGGGCAGTTGATTTTTTTCTGAGATCAAGGGCTGTGGATTGTGTGAGGCATAATAGGTTTGTTAGAGAGCTCCTGTCCTTTACCCTGTATCATAACTATTTTTTATTTAACACTAAGTATTTCCACCAGCTCAGGGGTACAGCAATGGGGAGCCCTTGTGCCCCCAGTTATGCTAACCTGTACCTGGGCTGGTGGGAAGAAACAGTAGTTTTTGGGGGAGAGGATGGGGAACCTCATCAATGTATCGGACTATGGGTCCGATACATTGATGATATTCTCATCCTCTGGACAGGGTCTATTTTTGAGTTTGAGACATTTGTGAAGGGCCTCAATAACAATTCCCTAGGCCTGAGATTCACCCACACCTGCGACCCGACATCCATTACCTTCTTGGATCTGGTCATACAAAAAGATGAGGGGGGTAAGATTCACACCTTGACCCACCGGAAACCCACAGCGACCAATTCCCTTTTGAAATGGGATAGCCACCATCCCATTCCCCTTAAGAGGGGTATTCCTAAAGGGCAGTTTCTGCGAATACGCAGAAACTGCTCTAGGGAAGAAGACTTTAAGGCACAGGCCACTGACCTGTTCGGTCGATTTCTAGACCGTGGCTACCCAAAAAAGATCATTCAGCAATCCTATGCCTTTGCTAAGAATACCAAGAGGCATAACATCATGGTCCCACGAGTCCGTGATAATGATCATAACATCACACGTATTATTGGTACATATGATGTACAGTCCGAAAGAGTCTTTTCAGTGATAAAAAAGCACTGGAAGATTCTGACGGCTGACCCTGATCTGGTGAAGCATATCAATAAGTTTCCAAGTATCACTTACAGGCGGGGTCGTACCATAGGTGACAAGCTAGTACATAGCATGTACCAGGGACCTAGACCACAGGGGACTTGGTTAGATAGACGCATCTGTGGGATGTTTCGTTGTGGGAATTGTAAATACTGTGGATCTATGGAACAATGTAAGAGGGTGATCAGTGCAGCTACAGGGAAGATTTTCCCTTTGCGTGATTTTGGCAATTGTAAAACCTCCGGAGTTGTCTATAGGGCTACCTGTACTTGTCCCCTTGACTATATAGGTAAGACCCTAAGAGAACTCCGGAGGCGGGTAGGTGAACATCTTTCGGATATTAGGAATGAACGAGACACTTCAATTTCCCGCCATGTTAATATGATACATGGGGGGGATGTGGCCCAAATCCGATTTTCCATTTTGGAGGTGGTGAAGCCCAACCTTAGGGGAGGGGATTTTGATAAGACATTATTGCAGAAGGAATCCGCTTGGATATTTAAAATGGGATCTTTAACCCCAGGGGGGCTGAATGAACAGCTCTCCTTTGGTTGCTTCCTTCCCACTTAGCTTTGAAGCGGTGTCAAAATTTGTTTAGTTTAAATCTGATTTGCTCTACTTTGCAAACCTCCTTTCCTTTTGGAATGGACCATATTGTTGGTGAATATCTATGCATTTTAGTCCTTGCTATGGGAACCCGGTTACAGATGTACCCTCACTTAGTGGGGGATATGTCTGACTAGGAATGTCTGTATTTCTGTTGAATTTTTGACAGTACCTGATGTATCACTATGTTATCAGTTTGTTCATCAAATTTCATACTATGCCTATGTAAATTAAGTGCCTACTAGGGGTTCGATCTGACATGGCGTCTTTTTTATGATCATGGACGCCCATGTGGTATATATTGTCATAAATGAGGGTCATGTCTGTCGTGGCGTCCTTTTCATTAGCTTTCTTATCTATATTCTCCCCAATTTAAGGGACCCACTAATCACTATTATCGTTATCAATATAACTAAGGGTATATTTATATTAATGGGGGCTAAAGGCTAATATTGTATTTATGGAAGAGGCACAAAGTACTTTTTTCTTACGCCTGCGCATATATATACGGTTTTCTGCACTATCTTATTATCTATATGCAGGCTCCGTTGGTTTTTTGGCGCATGCGCTGTGCTTCTATTTACCTCTTCTTAACTTTGGCATCCTGAGGCCTCCGTCCACATGTGCGCGCTGCCTGTTGATTGGCGAAGGCGCAGTGGTGATGTGGACGGCGGCGTTTCTGTGGGCGTCACGATTTCCATGATCCTCAGACATGCGCCGTTCTTTTGTTTACATCCACCTACCTTTTGGCACAGGAGGGCCTCCGTCGGCACATGCATGCTGCCAATGAGAATCTGGGCAGGCGCAGTTGTGATGCGGACGGAGGCGCCTCTAATACATCAGTCTCCTGGGTTTTTCCCAGGTGTGCGCATTTTTATTAGGCATGCGCACATGTGGCGATATCGGCATCAGCATGATTGCCTTGACCGCCTACAGCTGATCAGAAGACCGTGGGCTATTTAAATCTCTAAGCGATGTGCAGTTCCATGACGCCTCTCTGGACTATGGCAGTACATTTCTTTCAGCATTGCCTGACTAGCCGTGGATCCTGTGTGATGGGCGCCATGGATCTGCACATCTAAATACCCCTCTCTCCCTGGGCAAGTACTATTGTATTACTGTTTTGTATTACTGTGTTGTTCTGTTATCTTACATGCCTATTTGTGATGTAATGTATGAGTGTGCAATCTAGGTGAACATTTTTTCCAACCTGTTGCTGATAGAGCTTATCTGTTTTGTAGCCTCCTGATGAACCACATATTTATTATGTGGGGAAACGCGTCGAGGTGGAGATTGATGTAAATCTTGAATTTAATGGCTCACTTCTGCTAAACTGAATGAAATAGTTGCCATTCCTTGATTTTACAAGAAACAAGGGGACGCCTGGAGAGCACTGACTTACATTTATCTGGACGTTCATGGACAGCAAGCATCCAAAAACTTCCTATTTGTGGCGCTGCCTGAATGTATTTCTGTTTCCAAGTTAAGTCTTGAGCCCTCTGGTCCCACAGAAATTGGAATTTTATATTCTGCATGTGTTTACTGTATTTATTTCACTGTGACCTGTTGGTCTATTTTTACACTGATGGTGTGTTTTATATCTTTAATAAAATATTGTTAATGGGAATAACGTACCTCTACTGTTTATAAATATTCCCGGGCTTTGTCCCTAATTTGATAGTATTTAAAAAGATAATTAAATCCAAAGGTATCTCCTCGACATACAAATGGCTCAATAACCCCCCCGAAGAGCAAAAATCTCCTTATATGAATAAATGGGACGTGGAGTTGAGTGTCTCTACCTCACCTTCAAACTGGCACTCGGCATCAGCAAATATCCAAAAATATTCCAAGTGTATAAATCATCTGGAGCAACTGAAAAAAGTACACCTGCGATGGTATCGGTCCCCAGCCAACTTAGCACAGTTCCTCCCAAATTATTCGCCACATTGTTGGAAGGGCTGCCTCCAAAGAGGTACTCTTGGTCACTGCTGGTGGGCTTGTCCCAAGGTTTTCTCGTTCTGGTTGGAGGTGTTTGGCCTGATGGGTGAGCTGACAGGCAATCGTATTAATCCGAATCCGGCTCTGGCAGTGCTAAACGTGGGTATAGAGGAGTTCTCTTGGGAATCCAGGGGTTTATTAGTTCACATTCTAGTAGCTGCCAGATATTGCATAAGTTTGCACTGGAAATCCCCAAAGACGCCTACATTAGTTGAACTATATAACCGAATTAATCTCCAATGCTGTCTGGCTCACTCCATCCGCGCCAAAAACAAAATACTTCAGATTTGGGACACGTGGTTAAACTCTGTACATGCGTCCCCTGTCAGGCATCTGTTTCCAGGGCAAACTGTTGATAATTAAAAACGGGTCAAATAGGCTCAAAGTGTGTGTTACGCAGGGTGTTCACCCATACCACATGTCAATAGTCAAGGTGTTTAAATCTCTGTTGTTGTTACTGCTCGGGCTACCCCATAACGCCATCCAATTCCCTCCCTCCCCCCTCCCCCTCCCTGGTTGCCTCCTTGCAACCATCCATGGTTCTCCCCCTCTCCCCCACCTCTCTCTCCCCTCCCTTTTCTTATCTTCCTTTCTTACTCTCTGGTTCTGGTTGTTTGGATCCCTCATTTTGAGGATTAAAGAGTAAATTGGTAGGTTGATTCTATACGTATTGGGTATTGATTAACCTAAAAAAGTTGCAACTTGCATCAGACATGATTGGTGGTGGTGTGACAGGAAATGTGAATCATAATCAAAGGTGACACTACCACATGTTACAGCGTTGTTTTCTTTGTGTATTATTGCCAATGATACCTGAATTTCTCCTTTTTTTTGTAATGTAACTTCCTACAATAAAAATTGATTGGATTAAAAAAAAGGAAAGACTTTGCTACCTACCCTGGTGTCATCCTGGGGACGGTTAATTATGGCGTATTTTTGAATGTGCTTGATGCAAATCTAGCTGTGAAGTGTACAACTAGGGCACAACTGCTGCCACTGAAGGGGTGGGTGTGTGTGGGGCCCAATTTTTGGAAAAAAGGGAGACTCCGCTTGGAGTAACCCTTGCTTACATTGTTTTTAAAAGGAGCGAAGATGAACAAGTCATGGTTCAGCAAAGACTTTGCTACCTACCCTGGTGTCATCCTGGGGACGGTTAATTATGGCGTATTTTTGAATGTGCTTGATGCAAATCTAGCTGTGAAGTGTACAACTGGGGCACAACTGCTGCCACTGAAGGGGTGGGTGTGTGTGTGGCCCAATTTTTGGAAAAAAGGGAGACTCCGCTTGGAGTGACCCTTGCTTACATTGTTTTTAAAAGAAGCCAAGATGAACAGAGCTGGGATCAGGAAAAACTTTGCTACCTACCCCGGTGTCATCCTGGGGACGGTTAAGTATGGCGTATTTTTGAATGTGCTTGATGCAAATCTAGCTATGAAGTGTACAACTGGGGCACAACTGCTGCCACTGAAGGGGTGGGTGTGTGTGGGGCCCAATTTTTGGAAAAAAGGGAGACTCCGCTTGGAGTGACCCTTGCTTACATTGTTTTTAAAAGAAGCCAAGATGAACAGAGCTGGGATCAGGAAAAACTTTGCTACCTACCCCGGTGTCATCCTGGGGACGGTTAAGTATGGCGTATTTTTGAATGTCCTTGATGCAAATCTAGCTGTGAAGTGTACAACTGGGGCACAACTGCTGCCACTGAAGGGGTGGGTGTGTGTGGGGCCCAATTTTTGGAAAAAAGGGAGACTCCGCTTGGAGTAACCCTTGCTTGCTGTGTTTTTTAAAAGGAGCCAAGATGAACAGAGCTGGGATCAGGAAAGACTTTGCTACCTACCCTGGTGTCATCCTGGGGACGGTTAATTATGGCGTATTTTTGAATGTGCTTGATGCAAATCTAGCTGTGAAGTGTACAACTAGGGCACAACTGCTGCCACTGAAGGGGTGGGTGTGTGTGGGGCCCAATTTTTGGAAAAAAAGGGAGACTACGCTTGGAGTCACCTTGCGGTGTTTTACATGATTTTAGAAGGGCGTGCCATGCCTATATCTGTGTGTCCTCCTCTTTTTCCTTGTGCAGCTGTTTTGTTTTCGCATGAGTATATGTCCTTGTCACTTTCCCATGTGTTTGTGTTGTGTTGTGAGTTGTTTGTCACCTTTTGGACACCTTTGAGGGTGTTTTCTAGGTGTTTTTATGTGTTTGTGATTGCCTGCCATTGTTTCCTATGCAGTTCGAGTTCGGTTCGTCGAACGTTCGACGAGCCGAACTCGAACGGGACCTCCGTTCGGCGAACCGACCTCGAGCCGAACCGGGATCGGTTCGCTCATCTCTACTAATTAGTCCTTGAAGAAAACCCTCAACAGGTTGAAACGTTGGACAAAAATACTCATTTCAAATAAAAAAAATTTTGAGCACCATATTGGACTCTTTTTCATGATATCCCTTAGTGTGCCGGTGCTTATATTCAGACTATGTGGTGGTAATATTTGGTCATTGTAAAGTAGTGTATAGTAGTGTTATTGGTTTTGGTATGGTGGGTGCTGTTCAGTATCACTACTGTATGTAGTATTTGTTATTTGGTAATTGTATGACTAGTTTGTTGATGCATTACTAAAAAGAAATGTAGATATTTATAGATTTGTATTATTTAATTATTTTTCCGCCGGCAGTAAATGTATCAGTAATTACCGTGAGACACTTTGATAGGAATATTTTTTAGTACTGTTTACTCTGCAGATATTTGGTTTGTTCCCTGCGTCTGATTCCACTGTTTGTAGGTGCTGCGGTGCTCAGCAAGCGTCAGGCCCTACGGTGCTCAGGGAGCGTCAGGCCCTGCGGTGCTCAGCAAGCGTCAGGCCCTGTGGTGCTCAGGGAGCGTCAGGCCCTGCGGTGCTTAGCGAGCTTCAGGCCCTGCGGTGCTCATCGAGCGTCAGGCCCTGCGGTGCTCATCGAGCGTCAGGCCCTGCAGTGCGCATCGAGCGTCAGGTCCTGCGGTGCTCATCGAGCGTCAGGCCCTGCGGTGCTCATCGAGCGTCAGGCCCTGTGGTGCTCTGCGAGCGTCAGGCCCTGTGCTGCTCTGCAAGCGTCAGGCCCTGTGATGCTCTGTGAGCGTCAGGCCCTTCGGTGCTCTGCGAGCGTCAGGCCCTGCGCTGCTCTGTGAGCTTCAGGCCCTGCGCTGCTCTGCAAGCGTCAGGCCCTGTGGTGCTCTGCGAGCGTCAGGCCCTGTCGTGCTCTGCGAGCATCAGGCCCTGCGGTGCTCTGCGAGCGTCATGCCCTGCAGTGCTCAGTGAGCGTCAGGCCCTGCGGTGCTCAGTGAGCGTCAGGCCCTGTGGTGCTCTGTGAGGGTCAGGCATCACACACAGTCACAAAACAGGACAGGCACACAACACTGCCTAGACTGGTGCTCTGCAGACGGAGCCGCGCACAGTAATAGTATACTTACTGGACTGGTAGATGTATAGCGTGGCTAGAATAAAGATTATTTCATAATTTGTGTATATATGCCCCCCAATAACTTGTATGCCCTCCACTGGCCCCTCAGTAACTTGTATGTTCCCCCCCAGCAACTTATATGCTGTTTACTATGTTAATATTTTATTGTATTTTTCTTAATGGGGGGGCCCCATTCAGACTTTTGCTATGGGGCCCCATGATTTCTATGTACGCCTCTGTACTGACCTAAGTAATTGTTTTGTCTTTCATGTGCTTCTAAACAACTTATCTGTGGTTATTTATGGTAAAATCTCTGGATTATTACTCCATAATAGGAGGACTTTAGTTTGGATTGGGTTCAGTATATTTTTGGTGTTTTTTTAAAATGTATGTTTTCCATGTGTTTTGTATGTGTTTTTAAAATGTATACACAAATAATACTGATATTATATTTTCATAAAATATTTGAGTGGGTGCCATTTTTTGGTCAAGCGCTTTCCTTCTAAATTAATGGGTGGACCAGGTGCTAACGCCTGCCCTGCATGTGGGTAGTTCACATGAACGTATTTGCACATAGTCTATCGATACAAAATTGCAGAATGTTCTACTTTGATTTGTTTTTCAGAATAAATGCACGCATTATAGTTAGCGGATGGTTTAACAAAACTGATGCCATAGGGACACCATCCTTTTGACATCCATTTTCTATTTATCCATTGTAATTCTATCCATAAAAATTGTATTTGGCATGTTTTTATGTAGTAAATTGATTATATAAAAAGAAGATATGGCATATGGATATCATATGCATGTAAAAAAAAATAGAAATATGGATTGCACATGGATGAATAATAGTGTGGGGTTTTTTTCTGGATGAAAAATGGACCATTTTTGATAAGCTTGTCTGAATTTGCTCTAAAGAGCACCTCCCTTTTATTATGTTTTGGCCTTTGCAGCAGAGACCTGGTTACTTATTATGTGCAACTTCTCTACCATTCCTTTAAATTAAAGGGAGTCTGTCAGCAGGTTTTTGCTATTTAATTTGAGAGCATCATATTGTAAGGGCAGAGATCATGATTAAAGGGATATGTCACTTACTGGGCTGTATGTTGTAGTTTCAATAAAATCAGTATTTTATCAGCAGGATATTATCATCAGAGGACTATATCTCCCATGCCAGGACAGCCAGGCTAACTTGTGTAACCCAGCCTCACCACAACTGATTGGCAGCATGCTGACAATTCATAGTTAACACAAGAAGCTGCCAATTAGGGGTGTGGCAAGGGTTATACAAAGCCCAGAGGTCTTCGCTCTGCTCCATTTAAATCAGACAAAACAGATTATAGCAAAACAACAGCATGCAGTCCAATAAGTGATACATCGCTAGAATCAGTCTCTTTGTCTCTATATTATGCTGCTAAAAGATTCTGTAGAAAAAACCTGTTGACAGATTCACTTTAATTCTGGGAAATCGTCTTTGTGTGTCTGCATATTTTATAGTTTCTTTACTTTTCATTTTATTATGTGATATCTGAGCTACATAATTATGATGCTACTAGTGCTTACTACAGAGGATGTAGGTGATAAAGAGTAACAAATTGTTCCAAACATGAAAATGTCATGATTTTAAAATCAGTTTATTTATTAAGATATTAAAAGTTACAAAATACAAATTAATAAATAATTACAATACAAAATATAATAAATAAATAATTTACAAAATAATACAAACATTTTCAAATTAAAATAATTTTACTGTTATTGGGTTCATGGGACTTTATTATTTGTTCAAATGAAAGATTCCAAAATAAATAAGATCCTAATTTAACACAATAAAGAAAAGTTAAATGAGTTGTCCAGTCTCAATCTGTATGTGACTGCAGATTGCCGAATTGTGACAATGTGGGATGAGGTGCGATTTGGTGGTAAGCAGTCACATGACATGGATGCATAGAGGTAGTGGGCTGTGCCATTATATAGAGTAGTCCACAGACAGTACGTGTTCATAAATATAAAGTATGTTTTGATCTTTTATGCAGCATTCACATATTGCGCTGCATTTTTTTTTTGCAGTATTCATGGCAATCATCTTGCAATGATTTTAAAAACACACTAAAATGCTGCAGACACAACATGTAAATTAAACTTTGAAGTCCAAGGTTGAAAACCGGACAGGAAAATTTACTTTGGCAATTCAGGGTGGGTCTTTTGTCAATGTATAAATGAAAATAGAACAAATATGCAATATAATGATAGAACATTGACCCTAATTCAGAATACCTAACCACACATATCATGTTACCAAAGTGCACAATAAACTGTGGAACAAATCAAAACAGTATACAGATGCATTTTATAGATATATCTTGTTATGGGAATTTACTTTTTCTTCTCCATGAGGCAGCCATGTTTTGATTGGCCAGCATCATAGAGGAAAAAAATGCAAATTCCTACAAAGAGGTTGTGTGGTATATGCTCTCCTGATTGGATGCACTTTATTCCCGGTGAGCTTGAATTTCAAATAGAGGGGCATAGAAATAACAAAAAGAAAAACTGTTCCTGAATTAGGAGAGCAGTGCCAATTGAAAGAGATACTCATATTAATAATAAAAAAATGAGTCAAAGATCTATATTTTGTACATTAAGACAATTTATTCTCACTGGCTTTATGCATACCTTTTGTTTTTATTGATACATTTTGAATAGCTTTGATCTTGTGATTTAGAACACCATTGTGACTGGTTATTTTATGTGTTTAATTGTCCACTATGGTCACAAGTCACATGATTTTGTATTCTGAACCAGGAGGATTAGATCTCTATTGTTTTATAATCTATATCTGTGGCTATTTAAAGACAATATACCTGAAAAGAAGGGGTGAAAAATCCACTCTGCTGATGGAGAATGAACCAGATATGTAATCCAAGTAGTTTATTGACTCTACGCTAGATATGAGCGGATCTGTGAAAGTTCAGGTTCTGCGGGTTCAGCCGAACTTTAGACAATCTTCTGTTCTGGACCCGTACTTGACTCAAACTTTATTGGAAGACACTTCGGCTGTCTGCCCACATACAGTCAGCCATAAACAAAACACTTCCAGGGAGGGTGGGTGGGTATTTCTCCATTTTTTATTTTTGTTTTTTTTGTGCACACTGTAAGCAGCTTGGATTGTGCCGAGCACCAAGCGTACCCAAGCACAGCGATACATGCTTCAGTGGTCAGCATACGTAAAACACCCAAACTCAAACACTGATATTTTTTTTAGTAAATTCTTTGTTTGCTACGATCACCAACCTTTAAATTTCATGTCCGCTCATCTCTAGTCTACGCATTTCAATGTAATAATTTTTTCAGAACAGAAACTACTACAAATGACATGTGCAGAGCAAACCATTGAGTCTACGACTTTCAAAGTCGTAGCTTCTTTCTCAGGATAAAAATGAACTAATGAAATGCTGAGCAAACATACAAATATATAATGGATTCATTTTAAAAAAAAAAAAAAAGCACAAAGTTGCTCCAATGTCATGGGACATGGTTTTATGACATGACATTGGAACATTGTGCTTTTTTTGCATTTGATTCCATTATTTGTATGTTGGCTCTGCACATGTCATTAGTAGTAGTTTCTGTCCTGAAGAAGAGGTTATTAAAAAAGCAAAAAAAATCGTTTTATCTTGGTGCAGCTGTAGCATGAAAGTCAACAGCAATTTTTGATCTCCTGTCTTGTGTCTTGAATACTGAACTGAACTGGACTGAAATAAAGTTAACTTTTATTAATGTATGCTGTACTGTGAAATACTTTTTTTTAATGCTTTTGATGGTTAGAAAGAGGTCCATTGGGTAAAAAATAGCTGTATTGTACAATAAATATTAGATTTAGAGCTGTTTCATATAATGTAATGTATTGCAGAATTTTATGTTAATCATATAAAATCCCTCATTTTTTTTTACACTCTTAAACGGAGTAAAAGACAACACAATTAATACAACCATATTAAATAAGTAATTGAAAAGTAAACTGTTAAGAAGAAAGTAGGATCTTCAAAACTTTGACTTTAAGTCCCATGCATGGGTTGAAGTCTTAAATACTTAAACAGATACACAAAGAATAATAGAAAACATTATTAATATAAAAATACAATGCAAGTAAGGTCCATTGGAATTAAACATGACATTTTCCTACACCTAAGATTGATTAATAGTTATAAATAACATGATTGAACTAGAAAATGAAATGTCATACGAAACAAAGTTTGTGCAAAGATTTTTTTTAACAGTCTAGAACATATCTGTGTTTCTTTGAAAGTTAAAATAGTGCTGTACAGTGTGAACCCAGCAAATCATTCATCATACTCAGCAGTCTAAACAATAAATGGAAGAAAATCTGAATTCCCGATTTTAAAGCTTAACCTTAAAATAGTAAGCAGAAGTCTAAGTTTGTAAAACAATGTTTTACTAGAATTTAATATTAAAAACCTTTCCAACAGCAGTTACTTTAATTTACAATCAAGAGGAGTCAATACCTAAATGTGAATTTACACAAGCTGCCGCTAGGTGTCCTCAATTCTTTATGAATTACTGATTGTACTGCAGATATGTCATCCGGTCTAGTTGAGAAAAGGCAGTTTGTTATAAAAAGGCATAATATTTCTGCAAATCTCTAAGTGGAAGGAGTGAGTGCTGGGCTGCTTGGTGTGTCACACCCTTTCAGAACAGTCCACAAGTGAGAAGGTGAACAAAAACAAGAGGAAAATCATAGAATGATGTTAACCAAATGTTAGGAGAATCACACAAGCATAAATATTAAAAATAATTTATGTAATGAATGCTGAAATGTTGTATTGTACTGTGATGCTGTGGTGCCAGGCATATTTTCCAGAAACCTGAGATAACTGTTAAAAGAACAGCAGAGACAAAACGCATTACTCAATGTAATAAAATAAATACCAAACATATTGCAGTCTATCTCTATCTTCATATCCGACATGGACCAAAAATTTTGTTAGAGGGAACCTGTCAGAAAATTACATATGAATGTAGATCGATGGCTATAAAGTCATTTACCCCCCCAGTATAGTAAAGATCTGTTTTGTTTTGTTTTTGTTTTGTAGAGATCTGCTCGTGGCAATCACGAGAACTTTAGCAATCAAGTCATATGTAATTCAAGATATGCATTGGGACATCCCATTCCAAGTTAATTGACACCCTCCCAAATCACTAACAATCTGATTTGTATATGGCTTCTACACTAGATCTTTCACATCCAGCACATTAGATCTCCGCCACAAAAAATGTATCCTTTTTTTTTGTTGGGGGGGGGATAAATGATATGTAGTGTGTGTATTTATATACTGCCACTCTTTCCAAGATCCAGCGCCATTTGGCTCTGCTTCAAAGTGACGCTACCTCTCTGCTGAATCTCTAAGTCATTTTGCACTGACATTACTCAAAAGTGGCCTTTACAATGTAAATCTTTAGAGAGTCGGAATGAGGCTCCATAGGTTTATATTATTAGGCTGGAGTCACACGAACATATTAAAAAATGGTCCCATTCTCGTTTGCGAGAGTCGGGTGAATTTTACTCACTTGTCATCAGTGTGCTCTCAGTGTGCTGGTAGTATGCTGTCCGTGTGCAATCCGTTTTTTACACAGCAGCTATTAGTCATTTACAGTCAATTACAGGAACATTTACAGTGTTCTATGCTACATGATAGAATTGTATCCATAAAAACGGATGTCACTAGGATGGTCCGTGTGGCGTCCGTGTGACGTCCGTTTTTTTATCGCACCCATAGACTTGTATTGGCGATTCTCTGCCGTTTTAAGCATGAATACACAGCATGCTGTCGCTTTTCTCGCATCCAGATTCTGGATGCGAGAAAAGCTGACCAACAGCCGGCGTAGGCTGGTATCCATAGTACACATCGGATAACTTTAGAAACCACTTTCCTTAGTTACCCGATGTGTAACATGGTTACTAGCTTACCCCAGCTCCCGGCACACGTCAGCGCTGTCGCTTACCTTTTCTCCACTTTGTCGGATCCGGCACGCTCCCGTGCACTGTGTACACTACAGTTGCCGCGCGACAAGCTCCGATCACGTGTTGTCATGTGACCAGGAAGTTGCGGCGCAGCCAGTGTACACAGTGTACGGCTGCCTTCAGACGTCCATGTCACACATAGCACACATGCATGTATACACACACACACTGAGCACATATACACACATAGCAGACACACATGGATACACAGAGCGCATACACACATAGCGCACATGCATGTATACACACACACACTGAGCACATATACACACATAGCAGACACACATGGATACACCGAGCGCATACACACATAGCGCACATGCATGTATACACACACACACTGAGCACATATACACACATAGCAGACACACATGGATACACCGAGCGCATACACACATAGTGTACATGCATGTATACACACATACACACACACTGAGCACATATACACACATAGCAGACACACATGAATACACCGAGCGCATACACACATAGCGCACATGCATGTATACACACACACTGAGCACATATACACACATAGCAGACACACATGGATACACCGAGCGCATACACACATAGCGCACATGCATGTATACACACACACATACTCTGCTGTACACTCACCCAGCGATGCGGTCCCTGGCAATGAAGTCCCCAGCACTGTTCCTGCTTCCAGCTCCTCAGGGCACTGAATATTCAGTGAGTATAATGAGCGGCGATAAGGAGCCGGAGGCAGCAGAGCCGGAGACAGCATCTCTGGAGAGAAGTAAATATAGAAAATATTTTTATTAAAAAGACCCATATTTTCCCTGGTATGTTTTACACTGATGTCGCACGGATCACATCAGTGTGCGATCCGTGTGACATCCATGCTGCACGAGATGCCTGCGTGTGTGCGTTCAGGGTCATGAAAAGTCACACGGTCCGTGTGCAAACACGGACGTGTGAGGCATATCATAGAATAACATGGGTACGTGTGACATCCGTGTTACAAAACGCATGTCACACGTACCTAAAACACGGACGTCTGAAACCAGCCTACGGCAGCGCCCCAGATCCGACAAAGTGGAGAAAAGCCGGATGTGTGAAACCACTAGCTTACCCAGGCTCCCGGCACACGTGTGCCGGAGCCGGCGTAGGCTGGTAACCATGGTACACATCGGATAACTATAGAAACCGCTTTGCTAAGTTACCCAATGTGTAACATGGTTACTAGCTTACACCGGCTCTCGGCACACGTGTGCCGGAGGCGGCGTATGCTGTTAACCAGTGTACACATTGGGTAACTATGGAAACCGCTTTGCATAGTTACCCGATGTGTACCATGGTTACTAGCTTACCCCGGCTCCCTGCCCATTCAGATCGTTGGTCTCCCACTGTCAAACACGTCGATGCGTGCTGCACAGCAGGAAACCAACAAGCAAAAAATAAACCAGCACTGTCGCTTTGCATAGTTACCCAATGTGTACTATGGTTATCAGCTTACCGACATACGCTGGTAACAAATGGTACACATCGGGTAACTAAGCAAAGCGCTTTGCATAGTTACCCGATTGTGTAACATGGTTACCAGTGTACGCCGGCTCCCTGCCCATTCAGATTGATGGTCTCCCACTGTCAAACATGCAGATGCGTGGTGCACAGCGGGAGACCAACGAGCAAAAAATGAACCATCATTATTCAAGACTTGCTGATTATATTATTATTCAATCTGCTAACCTACATACACATTCTAGACTACCCGATACGTTAGAATCGGGCCACCTTCTAGTATTTTATATTGGCATACCATGGGTAAGAACAGTAATGGGATACAATAGGGACATAATCACTGTGTACTTGCCACAATACATATCTTCCCTCTTCGTGTTTATAAAGTTTGGAAGACATGACCATCATTAACACGAGGAGTAGTTGGCACAATACATTTGGTTCTTCATGTACAGACAAAAGCAGCATCTCCTCATTAACATGACAAACTACCTAGTTCACTAATATATAGAAGAAAAGGTAAATCTATGAATGAGGGTAATGTAATACTCGAGTTGTCAATGTTCCAGATGTGCTCATGCTACCCCAGTCAAACTATATGTATATATATATATATATATATATATATATATATATATATATATATATATATATATATATATAAAAAAAAAATCAATGCTCATTTTTGAAATCCAACATTCCTTAGTTATTTCTATACCAGTAGTCTGGGTCACTCTTTGCTTCCTTTGCTGCAATGATCATGCCTGATCGTGTCATATATCCATGTAACTACTGCAGCAAATTACTGACCTCAGCTGTCTTTTGGCCATTCATGAAGACATCACCAATGAGGAGACAGAATGTCGGCAGTGGTCATATAATATTATTGCAGCGAAAGTACACAGACTGGTAAGAAGCACCAAAATAACAGTGCTGGAGCAGCGGGAGAGTTAACTGGGTTTTTTTTATCGTTTCATTTTATTTTATGCCATTCCCTGCTTTAAATTGTAGATAAACCACTTTAACCCCTTCACGACCGGCAAATTTTTCGCTTTCCATTTTTTTTCGCCATTCTTTTTCCGAGAGACGTAACTTTATTATTTTTCAGTCACTAATGTAAAAATCAGCTGAGATGTGCGCCGATCTCCTGTTGCTGATGGCGGCAGACCGCGGGCAGTAACACTATGACCAATCGGACGTAATATTACTGCCCACGGTCAAAAGTTTATGGTCTACGAATTGCTTGAAAACTTGCTTTTAAAATAACTTGTAACAAAAATGTATTATACATATTTACACAATGATGTTAAAGTATGATTTATATAAAGCTGTTTTAAGACTTAATTTGCAAATCATATACAGTGCTGCGGAAAAACTGATTTAAAAAAAAATAGAAGTGTTAAACAATAAACATAAATAAACATAGTTTATTTTTATCAGTTATCAAAATGCAAAGGGAATGAAGAAAAGAGAAATCTAAATCAAATTCATATTTGGTGTAATGTCACTGCTTTCAACATAGCATAAATTCTTCTAAGTACACATGCACACACTTTTGAAGGAACATGCCAGTGAGGATGTGGCCAACATCATGGACAACAAATCACAGATCTTTTGATGTTGTAGCTTTAAACATTTCCCTCTTTAATCCTACACAAACTCAATGATGATGAGAGCATGCCTCGGTATTGGCCATATACACTCCCAGCACACCTTGTTCTTATTTATGGTGAAGATAGTTCTCAATGACTTTAGATGTATGTTTGGGATAGTTCTACTATTGCAGAATAAAGTTAGAGCCATCAAACGTCTCCCTGAAGGTGTTGCATGTGTAAGGAAATGGGCTGATTGCTGTTGAGTTGCTTTCCCTCAAGGCACCAATTGCATCATTGTGATGTCATGTGGATTGTGTCCTGTGTCTTTGTAAATAATGTAATATGTAAATTGTTATGTATTGTGTAATATAGAGCAAGACTATATGTGGTTACCAGATTGTAGGGCAACAAACAGTTAAGAATTGGGACTAACCCACAATGGGAGGGGTCAGCTGATAGGGAAAGAGACGGTTTTCTTCTAGAAAAGGAGCTGGAACCCAGTGTGTGATAGGAGCAGATGAATTGTCTGAGGGTTGTCAAGGGTGCGCGCAGTGGGTGACCTGTGGCAAGAGAAGGAGAAAGGAGACCAGAACCGAGAGAAAGTGATCTTAAGTGTTAACCGAGACACAGAGTGCAGCAGTGCGTTCAATCTATACATTGACCTTTCAAAAGAGTGTCCCCAGACTGAAGGTTTTGGAGGATGGAACTCTAGCAGCAAGGCCCCAAGTAGCATACAGCTCAAAGGTAACGGGCCAAGACTGGCCAGTGCATAGAGTGAGTGACTTTCATGAGTGGAGTCTCTCAAAGGGTCTGAGAGCTAAAGGCTCTACTCTGACCATACTGGAAAACATCCTGACCCTCTCCCTCTACAAGTAGAATAGACATGGAGCCACAGAAAAGGAAAGCGACTGTCTTGGATTGGACTGTATTGCTAGACTGAGTTTTGGTGGAACTAACAAGACGAGTAAGAACAGGAATAATGTATATGTTTTCATGTCAAAATTGACTTTTTGGTCTCAATTCCTCCATGAAAACCACTTCTGGCGAACCATTTCCAAACAGTATATGGTTGTAGTAGGGTACCTCTGGTTTCTGCCATTTCTGAGCTGATAGCACCGCTGGATATCTTCCAATTTCAATAGGAAGTAAGCATTATGTGTCTTTCATATGCTGCACTAAGTGTCCTTGGCTAATGACTGCACCACCTACTATCCGCAACATTGCCCATATTTTGGTACTTCTTTTAAACAGCTTAAACTGCACATCTTGAAACCCCAGCTTGCGCTGAGAGCTTTGCCAGGCAGAGACCTTTGTAGTGCAATAAAACTACTTTATTTCTGTGCTAGGTGTTGTAATGGTGTATTTCCTGTGACATGAAACTGTCTTCCACAACCTTACCTTTGTAGCAGAGATTGGTTGTTCCACTCCCAGTTTTATGCCTCAAAGCCTGGTTTCAGACATCTGTGTTTAATCAGGTACCACGCATGGTTATGGTCGCACGTGTGTCATACGTGTGTCATACGTGTGTCACACGTGTGGTACACGTGTGACATCCATGTTTGCATACGTGTGACAGGTACCAGAGAAAACACAGGTCTGTGAAATAAAAAGATGTTCCATATTCACCTGCTTTCTTCAGCTCTGATGCCTCCCGCTTCTGAGCGACGCTCATTATATTCATGGATTATTCACCGCACTCAGGACCTGGAAGCTGGATCAACATTGGGGACAGCGCTGGATATGTGGCGCCCTGGACAAGCCAGGACGTCACAGGTACTACAACAACACACCCCACACCCCGGTTAGGCACATCAGTCACACACATAAATCCTTGTTGCCTCCCTTCAGGGGCTGATGTCCACACCAGGTGGGGTGGAGCCAGGCGGTTGGCCCCACCCACCGAGGAGTTCACAGTCCTGGAGGCGGGAAAAGAAAGGAGAACAGTTTTGAGGGTTGAGGAAGTGGTAGTGGAGCAGACTGGCCGTGTCTGGGTACGTGGCCTGGGCACAGAAACAGCAAGGTTGGCAGACGGTGGTGACCGTCTGCAGGCGAGGCCGATTGACGCACAACCGTAAGGACCGGGGACGGGCGGTGGCCCGCCGGTACCGGACCGGGGAGCGAAGAGAAGCCAGCACCACTCGGCAGGGCCTACGGACCCCGACCAGGCTTGGAGTCGCCATTAAACCGGTCAAATCCGTCAGCGACGGAAACCTCCGGGGTTTCCCAGCAGCAAAGACCCAACTGAAGGCAACCGCGAAGGGAAATACAGCTACTGCCACAGCTAGAGTTCCCAGGGCCAGAGCCTGCGGGCAAAAAGGGGCTCCTCTGGCGAATACACCGCTGGGGAGCGGGCTACCGGTGGGAAACCATCGGAGCCGACAACACAACACAGGTGCAGGGAAAGACAGTCACCGCCAACCTACCGTGGGTGACCATCGCAGCCGGCTGCGGGACCCGTCCACCCAGCCGTTTGTTTTACCAGAGACTCCGTCTGCATCATTGGCTGAGTGAGTACCATCGTGCCGTCTGGCACCGCGCTGCCCTCCCGCGACCCTGCACCTCACCAAACCCCGCCATCCACCTTCCAGTCACCATCATCGGGCCCCGGGACCACCAAATCCCCCTACCCACGGAGGGGAGAGAGAAACATCTCGGCTGCTCCCTGTCATCGCTCCTGGGATCCCCATCCAGAGCAGCGGTGGTGTCCCAACCTCACCACAACCGTGGGTGGCGTCACGGACAACATCCCCAAACCAAACCATCCCCTTTTCACTCACGGGCGAGGAGTGCCGCTCGAGTCCCCGGATCCGGCCCACCGCTCGAGCCACCGAGCAGCAGTAACAGCAGCGCCGGACCCGAGCGTGATGAGCGCAGCGTCCCCTCCCCGCCCGCGACAGATACAGCACCACCGAGGACAGCACCGCGGGGACAGGTGAGTATTCTGCAAGCACAGTGACATCCAGGAGGTCAGTGGAGTTCCCAATGAACTCTGATGACATCCTGATGACCTCTGCGAAACACCTGCTACAGCTTCACAGGTTGATCAGAGTTCATTGGGAACTGTGATGTGTCCCCAATGCTGTCCCCGCGATGTTCCGGCTTCCAGGTTCTCGTTACACACACACACACACACACGTACGTATACACTGAGCACATATACACACATATGTATACACACAAAGCAGAAACACATGGATACACTGAGCACATACACACATAGCGCACACGCACATACACTGAACACACACACACGCACACACACACAGACACACTGCTGTATACTCACCCAGCGATGCGGTCTCCGGCACTGAAGTCCTCGCGATGTTGCTGTTTCAAGCTTCGCAGGGCACTGAATATTCAGTGAGAATAATGAGCGCCGATAAGGAGCGGGAGACAGCAGAGCCGGAGACAGCATCGCTGGAGAGAGGCAAATATAGAAATTCTTTTTATTAAAAAGACCCGTGTTTTCTCCGGTATGTGTCCCACTGATGTCACACGGATCACGTGCTGCCGGAGAAAAAATGGACATGCTTACGTGTGTGTGCGCGGGGCCATGAGAGGTCAAACAGTCTGTGTGAAAATAATAACATGGGTACTTGTGGCATCTGTTTTAAAAACTGATGTCACACGTACCTAAAACACGGACGTCTGAAACCAACCTTAGGGCTTGTTCGCACGTAAATGTTGAAATTTCTGCAGCGATTATTTGACAGCACATGTGCACTTCAAATCGCTGCAGAAACACTGCGATGCAGTATTTCAGCAGAATAAATCCCGATTTCATGTGCTCAGGATGCTGCCCCCACCATATACAGAGTGGGAGCTGCATCCAAAGTGCACAAATTAATTGACATGCTGTTCTTTTGAACGCACCGATTTGGGTTAAAATTTTAGCATCCAAATCTCTGTGTTCAAAAAAGCAACGTGCGCACGGATTATGCACAACCTACATAGATTGTGCTGGGGACGCAGGACGCATGCGTTTACGCTGCAGTGCTAAACGCATGAATGCTACTACGCAACGAGCGCACGAGCACTTACACAGCTATTAGTGTTTTAGTCTGTATTTCAACAAACATGAAAATGATGATCATTATCACGTATTTGTTAAAATTGGTTACTCGTACACATAGGTAGAATCCTACAAAATTTACTATGTGTAAAGCCCGATTTACACGCTACAATATATCTTACGATGTGTCGGCGGGGTCACGTCATAAGTGACGCACATCCGGCATCGTAAGGTATGTTGTAGCGTGTGACAGTGATGTGCAATTGTGATTGAACGAAAAACCGATCATCGCATGCACGTCGTTCATTCCTGACGAATTGAATGTCAGGTTGTTCATCGTACCCAGGGCAGCACACATCGCAGTGTGTGACACCCCGGGAACGATGGACAGATCTTACCTGCGTCCTACGGCTCCCGGCCAGCAATGCGGAAGGAAGGAGGTGGGCGAGATGTTTACGTCCCGCTCATCTCCGCCCCTCCGCTTCTATTGGCCGGCTGCCGTGTGACGTAGCTGTGACACGGAACGTCCCTCCCACTCCAGGAAGTGGACATTCGCCGCCCACAGCGAGGTTGTATGAAAGGTAAGTATGTGTGACGGGGGTTAATCGTTTGTGCGGCACATTCAACAAATTGAACATGCCGCACATACGATGGGGGCGTTGCAAATCGCATACGATATCGTATGCGAAATTGCAACGTGTAAAGCAGGCTTAAGTGTACTTTGAAAAATTGATGCTGTTTTGAAGGCAAACATTAGTAACATAAAATATTTATTTGATTTAGGTTTCTCTATTCTTCATTCACTTTGCATTTCGCTAATTGATAAAAATAAACAAAGTCTTCTATTTTGAAAACATTTTTACTTTGCTGCATTTTTTTCCACTCCTGCCTAAAACTTTTGCAGTCTAGTGCGTTTAGTCACATGAATACGATTGAAACAAACACTAGCTTTTTAGATTTGAATAAATAAATAAATAAAAAAAAATCAAGTTCTATAATTCTCAATGTTTCAAGATTCAAGTATTAGATTCCACCCCTTTCACATCATATTTGGGATATTAGTTTTCCTTTACTTATTTTTTAAATCAAGGATAAGGGAGAGAGTAAGCAACCACTACGTTTTTCTTTTTTCCTGCTGCAATCTGATAGATTTTAAGCATCATTCAGTTGTCCATGAACCAAATACACCTGTTTTTCACTGATAGAACAAATACAATTATAAATAATCTATGGAGCAGCTCGCATGTATTGTTGCAGACCAGATCAAAATTGTAACTATCCATTTTTATCTGAATCATGAATCAAAATTAATCATACAAGTACAGTGGGTAAAAAAGTATTTAGTCATCCACCAATTGTGCAAGTTCTCCCACTTAAAAACATGAAAGAGGCCTATAATTGACATCATAGGTAGACCACAACTATGAGAGGCAAAATGAGAAAACAAATCCAGAAAATCAACTTGTCTGATTTGGCAAGATTTTTTTTGCAAATTTTGGTGGAAAATAAATATTTGGTCAATAACAAAACATCTCAATATTTTGTTATATATTCTTTGTTGGCAATGACAGTGGTCAATCGTTTTCTCTAAGTCGTCATAAGGTTGGCACACATTGTTGATGGTATGTTGGCCCATTCCTCCATGCAGATCTCCTCTGGAGCAGTGATATTTTGGGTCAGTCGCTGAGCAACGCAAACTTTCAACTGCCTCCAAAGGTTTTCTATGGGGATGAGATCTGGAGACTGGCTAGGCCACTCCAGGACCTTCATATTCTTCTTACAAAGGCATTCCTTCATTGCCCTGGCAGTGTGCTTGGGATCATTATCATGCTGAAAGACCCAGCCATGTTTCATTTTCAATGCCCTTTTTGATGAAAGGAGGTTTGCACTCAAAATCTTACTATACATGGCCTCATTCATTATTTCATGTACACGGATTAGTTGTCCTGGTCCCTTTGCAGAGAAACAGCCCTAAAGCATGATGTTGCAACGCCCATGCTTCAAAGTAGGTAGGGTGTTCTTTGTATGCAACTCAGCATTCTGTCTCCTCCAAACATGATGAGTTGTGTTTCTACCAAACAGTTCTACTTTGGTTTCATCAGACCATATGACATTATCCCAATACTCTTCTGAATAATCCAAATGCTCTCTAGCAAACTTCAGATGGGCTTAATGTACATGTACTGGCTTAAGTAGGGGAACACGTCTAGCACTGCAGGATCTGAGTCCCTCAAGGCGTAGTGCATTACTTATGGTAGCCTTTGTTACGGTGTTTGTCCCAGCTCTATGCAGTTCATTCACTAGGTCCCCCCGTGTGGTTCTGGGATTTTTGCTCACCTTTCTTGTGATCATTTTGACCCCACGGGGTAAGATCTTGCTTGGAGCCCCAGTTTGAAGGAGATTATCAGTGGTCTTGTATGTCTTCCATTTTCTTTTAATTGCTTCCACAGTTGATTTAATCACACCAAGCTGCTTGCCTATTGCAGATTCCATCTTTTCAGCTTAGTGCAGGGCTACAAGTTTGTTTCTGGTATCCTGCGATAGCTTTTTGGTCTTCACCACCGTGGAGTTTGGAGTGTGACTGTTTGAGGTTGTGGACAGGTGTCTTTTATACTGATAACAAGTTCAAGCAGGTGCCATTACTACAGGTAATGAGTGGAGGACAGAGGAGCTTCTTAAAGAAGAAGTTACAGGTCTGTGAGAGCCAGAAATCTTGCATGTTTTTAGGTGACTAAATACTTATTTTCAACCATAATTTGCAAAAAAAATCTTGCCACTTCAGACAAGGTGATTTTCTGGATTTGTTTTCTCATTTTGTCTCTCATGGTTGTGGTCTACCTATGATGTCAATTACAGGCCTCTTTCATCTTTTTAAATGGGAGAACTTGCACAATTGGTGGCTGATTAAATACTTTTTCCCCCCACTTTATATGGGTCCATGAATTTCATTGACATCGGTGTGCATTCCATTTCTAACATTGCAAAGCGTATGAGAAGCTGTGCTATATATTTACTGTTTTTTCATTAAAAAAAATAACCGATGAAACACAAAGTAAAAACTGAAATACTGAAAATCGTAAAAAACACTGACAGTTTTTCACACCAGAAAAATTACTGAGGTATGAATGAGGCCTTATTTAAAAAGACATATGGAGAGCAGACCTCCTATATGATTTTTGAAAAAGTCTGTGTATGCTAAAATGGAAAATAATACCCAAACATAATCAAATAGTATTATTGATCTCGCTGTATTCTTTCCATGCATATCTTTTATGTGGCTTTTAGTATTTTCATAAAACATTAGCTAAATCAAAAAGTAAGACTTGTTGAAAATAATCTGCAGTTTGTCATTGCTGTCCTGTTTCTGAAGCTATTCATAAATTAAAAACATGATTGGAATGATTTCTTTGAAAAAAGGCAGTAACCCATAATTAAATATAATACGAATAACAACATATCATTAAAAAACCCACAAAACCATATGTCAACTTACATTAAAAAAATTAAATATTATTAATGAAAATAAATAAATAAATAAATAAACTGCATTATAAATAGATAGGAGTCATCAGTTTACCATGCATAAAAAAGTGTATAAGTTTGTTATGTACCTGCTCTATTAACCAAGCACAATAGAGAAATATTGAGGATTTTTTTTCTGAAAGATTTCTAAAACTTTCAGACTCAAGGAATGTCTTTTTCTTTTACATAAAGGCACGTTTTCTTAGTAATGCGATTCTACCATTTCTGGAGCAGATCTTCAAGTCTTCTCTACAACTTATTTTTCATTAGAACTACAACACGAGTAGTATAGTCCAAGAAAAGGTGAAAATGATGGAAAATTGCATGTCCGGTTTGCACTACACCCCACTGGGTGGTTGTATTAGGAAGCTGTGGTAGAGGTGGGTCACTAACACGTGCTATATTCATCTTTGTCATCTGAAAGAAATTATTATAGAAATTAGGTAATGAAAATGAAACAGTGATATGTTATGCTTTTTTTCTACGGTTTTTATACAAGAACATGCCATGGCAGATGACATGACCAATGATACCATAAATTCACCCTTGAATATTACCTGCTTAACCCAGCAGGAAGTACGCCGCCGCGTTGAAATCACTAAGGTTGACAAATCTCAGGGCCCGGATGGCATATACCCCAGAGTACTACAGGAATTGAGTTCTGTGATAGATAGACCATTATTTTTAATCTTCACAGATTCCTTAATAACAGGGTCGGTACCGCAGGACTGGCGCATAGCAAATGTGGTGCCAATAGTCAAAAAGGGGACAAAAACTGAGCCTGGAAATTATAGGCCGGTAAGTTTAACCTCTACGGTTGGTAAAATCCTTGAGGGTTTCTTGAGAGATGCTATACTGGAGTATCTCAAGAAAAATAATCTCATGACAGAGTATCAACATGGGTTTATGAGGGATCGATCCTATCAAACTAATTTGATCAGCTTCTATAAAGAGGAAAATTCAAGCCTGGACCAGGGAAATGCAGTGGATGTTGTGTATATGGCCTTTTCAAAAGCTTTTGATATGGTGCCACACAAAAGGTTGGTACATAAAATGAGAATAATGGGGATAGGGGAAAATATGTGTAACTGGGTTAAAAACTGGCTCAGTGATAGGAAACAAAGGGTGGTTATTAATGGTACGTACTCGGACTGGGTCTCAGTTCATAGTGGGGTTCCACAGGGGTCAGTATTGGGCCCGCTTCTTCTCAACATATTTATTAATGACCTTGTTGGGGGCATGCGGAGTAGAGTTTCAATATTTGCAGATGATACTAAACTCTGTAGGGTAATCAATACAGAGGAGGATAATTTTATATTACAGGGAGATTTATGTAAATTGGAGGATTGGGCTGAGAAGTGGCAATTGAAGTTTAATGTAGATAAATCGAAGGTCATGCACTTGGGTAGAGGAAATAAAATTTATAATTATGCACTTAATTGTAGAACACTGGGTAAAACAGACACAGAAAAAAGAATTGGGTGTATGGGTGGATGGTAAACTTAACTTTAGTAGACAGTGTCAGGCAACTTCTGCCAGGGCTAATAAAATAATGGGATGTATTAAAAGAGGTATAAGTGTTCATGAAAAAAATATAGTTCTACCTCTGTACAAGTCACTAGTGCGACCGCACTTAGAATACTGTGTACAATTCTGGTCACCGATATATAAGAAGGACATAGCTGAACTGGAGAGGGTGCAGAGAAGAGCGACCAAGATTATTAGACGAATTGGTGGGCTGCAATACCAAGACAGGTTATTAAACTTAGGGTTATTTAGTTTGGAAAAACGAAGGCTTAGGCTACTGTCACACATCCGGTTTGAGCAGTGCGGCTCAATCCGGCTGTGAAACCTATGCAACGGATGCAGCGAAAACACCGCATCCTTTGCATAAGTTTTTACATGCGGCCCGTCCGTTTTTTTCCGGTTGCGGCATGCTACTGAGCATGCGCAGTGGAAGAAACCGCATGCGGCGACCGGATGCGTTTTTTCTGCATTACGCCGCATCCGGCGTCCATAGGCATGCATTGAAAAATGCGCGGCAGCGTCCGGATGCGGCGCATGTGTTTTTTTTGCCGGGGCAAAAAACGTTGCAGGCAACGTTCCATCCGGCCGCGGCATCGGCTAAATCTGCCGCATGCGGCAAAAACCGGACCGAACGCAAGCCCATGCGGCACAATACGGCACTAATATAAGTCTATGCAAAAAAAAAACGCAACTGGTGGCAAAAAAAACGGTTGCGGTTTTTCTGCAGAGCGCCGTATTGTGCCGCAGAGCAAAAACCGGATGTGTGAAAGTAGCCTTAGGGGGGATCTAATCACAATGTATAAATATATGAGGGGACAGTACAGAGACCTTTCCAAAGATCTTTTTACACCTAGGCCTGCGACTGGAACACGGGGGCATCCGCTACGTCTTGAGGAAAGAAGGTTTAATCATAATCACAGACGAGGATTCTTTACTGTACGAGCAGTGAGACTATGGAACTCTCTGCCGCATGATGTTGTAATGAGTGATTCACTACTAACATTTAAGCAGAGCCTGGATGCCTTTCTTGAAAAATGTAATATTACCAGTTATGTATATTAGATTTTATGACAGGGTGTTGATCCAGGGAACTAGTCTGATTGCCGGATGTGGAGTCAGGAAGGAAATTTTTTCCCCATTGGAGCTTGTTTGCCACATTGGGTTTATTTTGCCTTCCTCTGGATCAACATGTTAGGCTACAGGTTTAACTAGATGGATTTAGAGTCTCCCTTCAACCTTAAAAACTATGATACTATGCTATTTTAAGACATTAAATTTCCCTATATTGAGAGTATACATTTTGAAAAGATTTTGAGCTAAAGTGTATATCCTAAACATGAGTGTAGAGTATATTGAGCCCTAATATATTGTATTGGCTTTAATAGTGGTCACTCTCCTTGTGAAGATAATTTTCCTAGGCTGGAAATTATTCAAATGGTTTTAATAAAGTAAACCTGACACCTGATACAGGCTGTCCAATCCCCAAGTTGCATGATTTCAGCCACATATGTTTAATTCTGAAACACTGCGGTGTTTCATAGAAAAGCATAGTTTAAAGACTGCTGGGGACCAACCCAGGGATACTAGCCTGACACTTGATATACAAGTTTCCCCCTCCCACATTATTATGTAGTAATGTCCCCAATCCTGTATTAATGTCCTCCATTCTGGGACACTTCCTGCTAAATATGTTTCCCATCCTGGTAAATATGTCCTCCATACTGGTATATTTGTCTATTTTCTGGTACATACAGTACAGACCAAAAGTTTGGACACACAAAGCAGTAATCAAAGCAAAAGGTGGCTACTTTGAAGAACCTAGAATATAAGACATATTTTCAGTTGTTTCACACTTTTTTGTTAAGTATTTCATTCCACATGTGTTAATTCATAATTAATTTTTTGATGCCTTCAATGTGAATCTACAATTTTCACGGTCGTGGAAATAAAGAAAACTCTTTGAACGAGAAGGTGTGTCCAAACATTTTGGTCTGTACTGTATGTCCCCTATCCTGTTAAATATGTCTCCCATCCTGGTATATGTGTCTCCCATCCTGGTATGTAAGTCTCCTCTCCTGGTATATATGTCCCCCATCCTAGGCCCTATCCTTGTAAATATGTCTCCATCCTGGTATATATGTTCTTTATCCTGGTATATACAGTACAGACCAAAAGTTTGGACACACCTTCTCATCTCTAGAACAACTATTAAGAGGAGACTTTGTGCAGCAGGCCTTCATAGTAAAATAGCTGCTAGGAAACCACTGCTAAGGACAGGCAACAAGCAGAAGAGACTTGTTTGGGCTAAAGAACACAAGGACTGGACATTAGACCAGTGGAAATCTGTGCTTTGGTCTGATGAGTCCAAATTTTAGATCTTTGGATCCAAGCACCGTGTCTTTGTAGAAAAGGTGAACGGATGGACTCTACATGCCTGGTTCCCACCGTGAAGCATGGAGGAGGAGGAGGAGGGATGGTGTGGGGGTGCTTTGCTGATGACACTGTTGGGGATTTATTCAAAATTGAAGGCATGCTGAACCAGTATGGCTACCACAGCATCTTGCAGTGGCATGCTATTCCATCCGGTTTGCATTTAGTTGGACCATCATTTATTTTTCAACAGGACAATGACCCCAAACACACCTCCAGGCTGCGTAAGGGCTATTTGACTAAGGAGGAGAGTGATGGGGTGCTACACCAGATGACCTAGCCTCCACAGTGAACAGACCTGAACCCAATCAAGATGGTTTGGGGTGAGCTGGACCGCAGAGTGAAGGCAAAAGGGCCAACAAGTGCTAAGCATCTTTGGGTTCTCCTTCAAGGCTGTTGGAAGACCATTTCCGGTGACTACTTCTTGAAGCTCATCAGGAGAATGCCAAGAGTGTGAAAAACAGTAATCAAAGCAAAATATGGCTACTTTGAAGAATCTAGAATATAAGACATATTTTCAGTTGTTTCACACTTTTTTAAGTATTTAATTCCATATGTTTTAATTCACAGTTTTGATACCTTCAATGTGAATCTACAATTTTTAGAGTCATGAAAATAAAGAAAACTCTTTGAATGAGAAGGTGTGTCCAAACATTTGGTCTGTACTGTATGTTTCCCATCTTAGGCCCCATTTTGGTATATACTGTATGTTCCCCAACCTGGTATTCATGCACCCATCCTTGTATGTATGTCATTATCCTGTTATATATATTTCCCATCCTGGTATATACAGTATGTCCTCATGCTGGGTCCCATCCTGGTATATATGTAATCATCCTGGACTCATCATGGTATATATGTCCTAATCCTGAGCCCATCCTGGTTTATATGCAGAAAGCCATCATCATCAGAGGTGCTGCGGTGGTCAGCTCATCATATGCACTAGCCCGCCCATGAACTCATTCTCAGACACAACAAAGAGTTGGGCATTAGTGCACTCAATCTCTTACACTTCTGGGGCAGGGCCAGATGGATGTTCCATGGGACTCCAGCCAGTGGAGTTATCAAAAAGCTGAAGCGACTGCTGCATGACTTGGGGCTCAGACTATTTGGCTGATTTTAATGGGTGTGAGATGTAAAACACATGCAAACTCTGCCATTTCAGCAGGGGACTGGCTGGAAGACAAAGTGAAAAAACTGGAGGCATGCTCAGCCATCCAATCTATAAAGCCCGCTGTACACGCTACAAGATATCTTACCATGTGTCGGCGGGGTCACATCGTAAGTGACGCACATCCGGCATCATAAGGTATGTTGTAGCGTGTGACAGCGACGTGCAATTGCGATTGAATGAAAAACCGTTCATCTCATGCACGTCGTTCATTCCTGACGAATTGAACATCAGGTTGTCCATCGTACCCGGAGTAGCACACATCGCAGCGTGTGACACCCCGGGAACGATGAACAGATCTTACCTGCGTCCTGCGGCTCCTGGCCAGCTCTGTGGAAGGAAGGAGGTGGGCGGGATGTTTACGTCCCGCTCATCTCAGCCCCTCCGCTTCTATTGGCCGGCTGCCGTGTGACGTCGATGTGACGCCGAACGTCCCTCCCACTCCAGGAAGTGGATGTTCGCCGCCCACATCGAGGTCGTATGGAAGGTAAATATGTGTGACGGGGGTTAATCGTTTGTGCGGCACGTTCAACAAATTGAACGTGCCGCACATACGATGGGGGCGTTGTAATTCGCATACGATATCATATGCGAAATTGCAACGTGTAAAGCAGGCTTTACCGTCTCTATTTGTTCAGACCTGACCATTTGTCTAGTGGTACTTGGGTCTACGAAATTATGCCAAGCCAAGTGTCCTGTCGCCTGCGGACACCAAAGGAAGATGTTTCATTTGGGCTGCACCATGCTCTGTTAGGGTACTCTACATCAGGCTCAAGTACAGTACTCTGCACAAGCTCTGTTAGGGCACTCTGCACCAAGCTCTAGTAAGGTAATCTGCACCAGGTTTAGGATACAATGCCTGCGCCAACCATGATCTGGTGTTTATACAGAATGGGTCACATGATGTGCTGACCAAACACAGCTATGCCAATACTTGGCATGGCTTTGATGACTCCAGAAGTGCTCACAGCCAAAAAGCTTGTTGATTGGCTGCGCTGAAGCCTTTCAACAAACTTTATTCAGCATCGAAACCCGATCTGTCCAATACTAACCCCAAACTTTACAGTTCAGGGTCAGTTACCACTAATCTATACTTTAAAATCACTGATGAAACAATGATGGTAAAAATGGACACATGGATCAAGCACTAATGACACTCAGATCCAATACACTGATAACATCTGTACAATTTTTTCACATACATGTTTAAACACGTTGTCTGAGCTCTGCTCTAGTAAAAAGATATATTTATAGGTGCACAAGCCATTTCCAGTATTTTGTTAAGTCCTGACAGGTCAATTAAATAGATTTATTTTAGAAACAGTTTGATTAAACATTTTTTTCAGAATTCTTTGCCTTTTTTCCATTCATATATTTTTTTTAATAAAATGTAATTAACTATCTAAATGTAAAACCTGTGCTATGTCATGATTTTAAAATCAAATATATGCATGTTAATTCAGTATCAAAGGCCAGTGTGCTGATAAAAAAAGAGGGGTAAACCTTTCAGTAATTAAGTAGTTAAACCAGTTTGCAGCTGTAACCATTTGCTTACCAAAAAGTCTATTTTTTTCACCAGTTTTTCTATGCGATTGTGAATGCTGATAAATTCATGATCTAAGTGACGGACAACATGTGCAGCTTTCTTCAGCCAATCAAAATGCTTCTGGTATATGAACAGTTCTGAGCTGAGCTTTGTTAAACCAGCTGGTATCTATAAAAATAAAGAAATAAAGTTGCATTAAAAAGCATCAAGTCACTCATCATAGTCATAGAAAAAAATGTAACAGTACAAATTAATAAACATTATTTCCTTTCAATGAGGTGTTCCAGATAACCTCTTCTTGAATTGCATCCTACCTGGTGGTTAAAGGGAACCTGTCTGGTGCAATATGCATCTAGAACCACGAGCAGTTCTTGGTGCATATTTCTAATCCCTGCCTAACCATCTCTGTATACACTAGCATAGATAAAGATATCTTTAGAAAAAGTATTCGTCAAAATTCTTTATGATCTGCTAATCAGTTCAGGGCTTATTGCAAGGTCATTAGTTCCTGCACTCATTCTGCCCTCTTAGTATCTTAGCATGCCCACAGGGGCATGCTGAAATGCTATTCAATGCCCATTGCCCAGAGTCATCAGCAGTGATCGTAAACGTATCTGTGTCCATTGTCACCACTTCAGAACAACGCATTTAGGGTCACTGCACATGATAAGAATGCCCCGTAATTCAGGTCATGCGCACTATGAAGCCAGGTGTACGTCTCCTGGCTTCAGAGAGGTGTACAGACAAACAGAGAGAGAAACAGAGAGACAGAGAGAGTGAGAGAAAGACAGGCAGACAAAGGAGAGAGGCAAATAGAGACAGAGAGAGGGACCCGGGAATCTCTTACCGTCTGCCGTCCCCTGCACAGCTTTTGATTAGCCAGGCTTATCATTATCTGTGAATCCTGCTCATCTCTAGCTGGGACCTATGATTTTTTTTTTTGCTCTTTTATTCATAGTCTGTGCAACAGCTAGAACTTTCTCATCTTTATGTAGCTTAATTATATGACATTTGTCAATTTTGGGTCTTTAAGGTCTTGTTCACTTGTTGCATAAATACTGTGTTTTTTGTTTTCTACAGCTGTCCTCACCAAACTACACATTAAGGCTATGTGCGCACTTTGCGTTTCCACCTGCGTTTCTGGTGCTTTTTAGGTCCGTTTTGAACTGCAGCATTTTCATGCCAAAACACATGCGTTTTGTTTTTCCATTAAAGTAAATGTGAAATCAAGATTTCTTGTCCGCACTTTGCGTTTCAAAACGCATCTAAAAATTGCCATAATTTTGGGCAAAAACCGTGCGTCCAGAAAAGGACCCTTGCAATTGTTTTTGCCATTTTGGGTGCGTTTTGCTAACATTGAAGTCAATGAGAAATGGCAAAAACAAAGAATCCTCCAAATTCCAGCATTTTACCTGCTTTTTAGGTGCAGAAAACATGCGTTTTGGACTACAAAAACGCATGCTTTTTACACATCAAAATAATGATTTCATATGTCCCTTTACACACACATATAGTCCGACAATTAAATTATAGAAAAAATAAAAATTATTGCTATTTTTCCGATAAATATTATATTACCGCAATAATTTTATTAAATATATCTATTTTCTTTATTAATTCAAAAATTATGTGTTCCTTTTTTTTCTCTTTTTTCATTGTGTTTGACAGATTAAACTTTATTTAGCATTGTCTTGATGTTCAAAACGCTTCTGTCAAAACGCAGGTGAAAAAGCATGTAAAAAGCGCTGAAAACGCATAAAAAACGCGGTAAATACGCATACGTTTTCAGCGCTAAATTTCTGAAAAAGGCAACTTTGGCAAAATCAATTAAAGGCAAAACATGTGTTCTGAAACGCAAGTAGGACGACGCAAAGTGTGCACATAGCCTTACAACCTCTCTGAATATTACATTTTTGATGCATTTTTTATGCCTTCTCCCCTGTATTTGGTATGTTTTTGGTGCAGATATGAAGCCACATTTTTAAGTGATTTTTATAGTACAGAAAGGTTTTAATTGTAACTGCAGTTTTTTCCATGCTTTATTATAGGCTCCATATAGAAGCCTCTTGAGAAAAAAAGGACTAAAACTGCACAGTTCATCGGCATCTTTAGAAGCACAGTGGATAGAGTTTTCATGAAATCACATCCACTTTGCTTGGACAGTTAAACACAGCAGAATTTATTTGCCAAAAAGCAGCAGAAAAAAGGCAACATTTACGCTACATGTGAACACGGCCTACATGTCCAAGCAAACTGGATGTGATTTCATGAAATTTCCACCCCCGATGCATCATCTGTCTGAGATGGTTTAGTGAATCCTGCATCAGGGGGTTGGACACGATGACCCTGGAGGTCCCTTCCAACTCTAAGGACATGTGAACAGGATCAGGAGACACTGCGTTCTAGATGCAGTGTGGTTTCTCTTGTAGAGACGCTAGTGTTTGCCGCGAGAGAATGGAGTGTCCATGACCGCGATCAGGATTCTGGGCGCTCTGTAATTTCATTGTGTTCTCCCACTGAGAAAACTTGTGTCTGCACAAGCAAAAATTGACATGCTGCAGTTCGGAAAGCCATGCCGCATGTAAGTTTACGCTGTATATAAAAGAAGCATAGTAGGTATAAGGTTTCTATACATTCCATCTACTGTGCTTGCACAATGCGTTTTGGAAGCAGCAGAAACACACGGAGTCCAAAACATGTCCAGATCGTGTGTACGCAGCCTAACATTCTATGATTAAATGTCCAAGTACAATAGATGTGATTTCATAAACTCTCCATGCATTGTGCGTCGAAAGACACTGCTGAACTGTGTTCTTTTGGTGCTTTTTTTTTTCTTCTTTGTAAAGCCTGAAAAAATGCAGGTAAAAAAATCCCTATAATTTTTAAGCTCAGAATCAAAGCTTTTCTGAACTATTAAAAATCATTAAAAATACGGATTCACATCTGCAGGAAAAATGCATCAAATAAGGGGGGAAAAGCAAGAAGCAAGAAACGCAGCAAACATGCAATAAGCAGAGAAGATTGTTAATGTGTTGTGTGGTGCAAAAACGTGCAGAAAAATGCAGTAAACAAGACACAGCATTTACACTTCGTGGGAACATGGGTCTTAGCGTTACATTTTCATTACTTTTTATATGAGGTTAATAGAGAAAAATAATCAGTGACACCATGTTTTTACGTCATTTACTGATCACCATAAATAATCTCATCACAATTCCAGTTACACCAAATATGTCTGTTATTTTCTGATTTGTGATGTCTATTTTTTTAACCCCCTTTATAACCTAGGATGTTTCTATACATCCTAGGTCATATCTGTCCCTTAAATGCGGGCTTGCACAAAGAACCCATATTATTCTCCACACTTGTCTGCTGATCAGATCAGCAGACGTGCAGCTACCAGGTACAGGGGGATTTTTGATCCTCCTGTGCATGTTAACTAGTTAGATTGCACTGTCAAACTCTGATGGCGTGATCTAACGCATTCCTGCGGGGATCACACCTTATTTTGCTACCATCGGTAGCCCACGTGACCGATCACGGGGCGCCGATGGGATGTCATGACAGCGGGGGTCAGCTGTTGTCCCCTGTTGCTGTCATGACTCACTTCCTGTGAATGTCGGCAGAGCATCGGCATTCACAGAAAAACAGTATTTCTGCTGCTCACAGTGATGCTGAAGCAGCACTCTGAACAGCAGAAGCGATTGCATAGTACAGGCTTCAAGTAACCTAAGGGAACTAATAAAGTCAATAAAAAATGTAAACAAAAGAGTCTATAAAAATATGAAAAAATAAAAAAAGCCCTAAAAGTTCAAATTACCCCCCTTTTGTCCCATACAATATAAAACAATAATAATAAAATTAAAAAATACACATATTTGGTATTGCCATATTCAGAAATGCATGATCTATCAAAATATAAAATCAATTAATCTGATGGTAAAGAGATAATGGAAAAAAAATCAGAACACCAGAATTACATTTTATGGTTAAAGTAATATTGCATTAAAATGCAATAACAAGCGATCAAAACATTGCATCTACCCAAAAATAATATAATTAAAAATGTCACTTCAAGGTGCAAAAAATAAACCCTCCCACAGCCCCTGATTCTGAAAATTAGAATGCTACGGGTCTTGGAAAATGGCAACAAAAGCACAACTCTTTTTTTTTTTTTTTTTACAAACTTCTGATGTTTTTTTCACCACTTAGATAAATGTAAAACTATACACATTTAGTATCTATGAACTCGTACTGACCTGCGAAATCATAGGTCAGTTTTTTCATATAGTGAACATGGTAAATAACCCTTCCTCAAAAATAATCATGTAATTGTACTTTTTTTTCAATTTCACTGGACTTGGATTTTTTTCCCCTTTTTTCCCAATACAATATGATTTAAAATGAATGGTGTCATTCAAAAGTGCAACTCGTCCTGCAAAAAAGCAAGCCTTCATATGGCTATATTAATGAAAAATTAAAAAAGTTATGGCTCTTGGAAGAAGGGGAGAAAAAGGTAAAAACAAAAAATGGAAAATTGCCAGGTGGTAAAGGGGTTAAAAGTGCATTTAAATAGTTTATTATTCTTTAGTAATTTTTATTCTCTCTCTAGGCTACAGAGAAGTAGAAATTCCTTACTATGTACAATGTATATGTATGTACCAGTACAATCTGCCTGTAGAGCCTGCAACTATAGAGGTTGTCGGTTCAAGTCACAGGGACAATCGTGCAATTAGAAAGAAATTGACAATTTTTTTTTTCAGTTATTTTATAGGAACAAAACAATCTGATTATTTTTTCACCTTTAACTACAGGTACATAAATACACTGCTATGTACAGATGTATCTCTATGTACCTATACAACCTGTTTCTGTGTTCCCTGCCTGTAAAACAGCATGAGTAGTGGCTTGCTGGTAGGGTTGTTGACCATGGACAAGTTCATGAGTTCAAGTCTCAGAGAAACCATACCAGGGAAGAGAATTGGGTGTTTAATTTACATGCAGAGAGATGCTTGCTTTGCCCCTCAGCAGGAAGAGCTATGGAGAGAAGAGGTGAGAGGAAGTCAGGACTTAAGCCCTGACTGCCGAGACAGTCCTGCTTAATCTGGGATGGTTGAGAGCTATGTATGTGTCCCATTTCTTGATCCCTTCTATTGCCCCATAAACAATTCTTAAAAAAAAGATATTTTGGTTTTCATTTTTATGTTACTAATATCTTATTCATCCTTCAAAAAAACAAAAACAAACACAATTAAGTGGATTAAACAATTACATTGAATAGTGTTTATTTACTATTTGCATATATAATATTACGGATGGATCATAGAGGATTGAGACTAGAAGTCTAAGGGGTACTTTGCACACAACGACATCGCAAGCCGATGCTTGCGATGCCGAGCACGATAGTCCTCGCCCCCGTCGCAGGTGCGATATTATGTGATTGCTGCCGTAGCGGTCATTATCGCTACGGCCGCTTCACGTGCACTCACCTGTCCTGCGACGTCGCTCTGGCCGGCGTCCCGCCTCCTTCCTAAGGGGGCGGGTCATACAACATCACAGCGACATCACACGGCAGGCGGCCAATCAAAGCGGAGGGGCGGAGATGAGCAGGATGTAAACATCCCGCCCACCTTCTTCCTTCCGTATAGCCACCGGCGGCAGGTAAGGTGATGTTCCTCGCTCCTGCGGCTTCACACACAGCGATGTGTGCTGCCGCAGGAACGAGGAACAACATCGTACCTGTTGTGGCAGCGTAATTTTGAAAAAGTCGGAGCCTACACCGATGATACGATAACGACGCTTTTGCGCTCGTTAATCGTATCATCTAGGATTTACACACTATGATGTCGAAAGAGACGCCGGATGTGCGTCACTTTCGATTTGACCCCACCGACGTCGCACGTGCGATGTTGCAACGTGCAAAGCTGCCCTAAGTTTTGTGCAAGAACATTTTTTAACAAATCAGAATGTGGAGTAATTTCATATACATTAATTTGGCCGGGGTGACGTTCTAAAGGTAATATTTATGCAGCCGTTTGTTGAAAATGAGAACACTGCTGGCAGATGAAGGGTTACCTTGTTTCAGTCACATAGGAGAGGCTGACTCAATCACATGGAAAATTTCAAGGCATAGGACCCTATTTCTTGTTTCTAAATAGCTAAAACTAATGTGGGAAAATGGCATAGAATGAACTACCGTACTAGCAGTGCAAGCATTAGGCCCCTTTCACACGTCAGTGATTCTGGTACGTTTGTGCTTTTTTTAAAACGTACCAGAATCACTGACATACGCAGACCCATTATAATGAATGGGTCTGCTCACACGTCAGTGATTTTTCACTGCACGTGTCTCCGTGCGGCGTACCCGCGTGTGCGTGTTTGCCGCACGGAGACATGTCCATTTTTTTCTGGCATCACTGATGTTCCACGGACCACGCAGTGGTGTGGTCCGTGAAACACGTGCCAGAAAAAAACCGTGCTTTTAAAATAAAAAACATTTTAACTCACCCGGCGTCCAGCGATGTCCTCTGCAGCCCGTTCTGCAGGCTGCTTCTGAGCTGGCTCATTATTGTCGCGCATATTCATGATGCACGACACAGCCGACCCGGAAGCAGCTGCTGCGGGGGTCACCGCCGGCCGGATGCTGCACCGCGGGAGCGATCAGCACCATGGACAGCGGGAGCGCGCACAGGTGAGTAGTTTTCTAAGTGCAATCACGAGCCACGGAGAACGGAGCCCGGATTGCACTTAGACAACCCACGTGTGCCGTGAATCACGGCACACGCAGGGACATGTGCGTGTTTTACACGCCAGTGAAAAACATCACTGTTTTTCACTGACGTGTGAAACGGGCCTTAGACATAGTGTAAGGTAGTAGTAGATTTCTATTAACCCTAGCATTACGTAAGTTACCAAACGGAATCTTGTAAAGAATGAGACTTTTGTTCTAGGTAGCAAACTAAATCTAAAATGGTGGCAATGTTTAAATTGTTCACTGTGTGGTTTACTGCTTGAGCTCTGCAACCCATACTATGTGCTTTTAAATAGTCTACAGAGGATTTTAATAAGGGAATTGCAACTGTGAATTGCTCATCCTTTCTTTTCTTTGAAGCTTTCACGACTTGCTCTTAATTCCTGGGATATGGCACCTAATTGACAAACAGTTCAGAGTGATCTGTTCTCCTGTAAGTCTTTGAAGCTCAAAGGGGGAGGAAAATAAGAGTTTGACTCAAGGCTGAGCATAAACAATTCCTAGTATTTCCTTAAAAAAATGTTATTTACTTTGGTTACTATCTGATCCTCTTTATAGAACTTATGGGAGAGTGGTTCTCTTAGATGTTATTTACAAGGGGCCTGATACTAATGGGACCTCCAAAATGGAACCAGAAGGACAATGTGATTGTTTCTTCCCTGCTGGAGAATGGTAAAATATAACTTTGTACCGTGTTAGCCAGTAGAGATAAAAAAAAATTGTTTAAAAGAAATGAGAGTCCTCAGTGGTTGATAACTTTTAATGGCTAACTGAAAAGATGGTAATACAGTGGAACCTCGCTTAACGAGTAACCCAGTTAGCGAGTATTTCGCCTAACAAGCAAAGCTTGCTGTAAATTTCTAACTCGATTTATGAGCAAGCTTTGCTGTACGAGCAAAATACTCACCGCACACACTTCCGGTTCCGTACATCCACCGCGCTATAACCCGCTCTTACAGTCCACACAAGCACACACAAACACACACAAGCACGCACAAACACACACAAACACGCGCTCACGCACACACATATTATGCTCACCTTACCTTCTGTTCCCTCGCCGGCCTCCTGGAACTTGCACGTATGGCGCCCTGGACAAGCCAGGACGTCACAGGTACTGCAACAACACACCCCACACCCCGGCTAGGCACATCGAGGTCAAACAAAAATCCTTATTACCTCCCTCCAGGGGCTGATGTCCACACCAGGGGGTGGAGCCAGGCGGTTGGCCCCACCCACCGAGGAGTTCACAGTCCTGGAGGCGGGAAAAGGAAGTGAGATTAGTTTTGGAGTTTGAGGAGTTGAGAGGTGAAGTGGCAGTGGAGGAGACTGACCGTGTCCGGGTGCGTGGCCCGGGCACTTGACAGCAAGGTTGGCAGATGGTGGTGACCGTCTGCAGGAGGGGCTAATTGACATGAACCGTAAGGACCGGGGACGGGCGGTGGCCCGCCGGTACCGGATCGGGGAGCGAAGAGAAGACAGCACCATTCGGCAGGGCTTACGGACCCCGACCAGGCTAGGAGTCGCCATAAAACTGGTCAAATCCGTTAGCGAAGGAAACCTCCGGGGTTTCCCAGCAGTCAAGGCCCGATTGAAGGCAACAGCTCAAACCGTGAAGGGAAGCACAGTCACCGCCAAGGCTACAGTTCCCAGGGCCAGAGCCTGCGGGCAAAAGGGGCTCCCTCAGCATCCATCCAAGCTCGGGAGCGGGTTACTGGTGGGAAGCCACCAGAACCGAGAACATAACGCAGGTGCAGGGAAAGGCAGTCACCACCAACCTACCGGGAGAAGAACAACCGCAGCCGTCTGTGGGTCCCGTCCATCCAGCCGTTTGTTTTACCGGAGACTTTGTATTCATCATTGGCTGAGTGAGTACCCCTGTGCCGTGCGGCACCGCGCTGCCCCTGCGACCCTGCACCTCACCAGGCCCCGTAACCCGCCTGCCATCCCTCCTCACCGGGCCCCGGGACAACCAATCCCCCTACCCACAGAGGGGAAGAACAACATCCAAGCTGCTCCCCGTCATCGCTCCCGGGATCCCCGTCCAGAGCAGCGGTGGTGTCACAACCTCACCACAACCGTGGGTGGTGTCACGGACAATATCCCTAAACCAAAACACCCCCCCTTTCACTCACGGGCGAGGAGCGCCGCACGAGTCCCCGGGATCCGGCCCACCGCTCGAGCCACCGACCGAGCGAGCAGCAGCAGCAGCCGGACCCGAGCAGTGGGTGAGCGCAGCGTCCCCTCCCCTCCCCGCCCGCGACAACTTGGCGTCATGAACAGGATCTAACCGCTCTGCCATCTGGTAAAGGTGCGCCTTGTGACCGCTGGAGGTGTCCAGCCGAAAATTTTGAGAAGCCGCCATTTTGGGCCCGAAAAGTCCCCACTCGAGCGTCTCCTCGAGCAGTGGAGGCGCGAAAGTCAAAACCCCGCCCCTGTAGAGGAGGAGCCGGAAAAAAACTAAGGGGGACGGAAACAAGATGTCTGCGCCCGACGGAGCCGCTGGAGGATTGGCGGTCGTAGCCGCAGTGGCACCTGTGGATGGGAATGGGCCCGCCCAGGTCCCGGCCACACTGGCAGGAGGCGCCGTGGCCCCAGCTCTCGCTCAGGTCATGCCGTTCTCCTTGCCCTATGTGCCCGGAGCTACCTGGCTGCCGCAGTACGATGGGAAACCTGACGCGTTGCAGATCTTCCGGAAGAAGCGTAGCCCGCTACTATAACTGTACGCCCTAACTGATAAGCAACGTGCAGCGGTAGTGCTGGGGCAGCTAACCGGCGCGGCTGAGCAGGAGGCGGAGACCTGGGCTGAGGGGGACCGGTCCTCTGTAGCCACCATCTTTGAGAAGCTACAGACTGCTTTCGAGACCCATACCGAAGCCGAGCTGCGGATGCAGTTTTATCAATGCCAGCAACGGCCTGCGGATAGCATTCGGGACTACGCCTTGCGTCTGCAAACCGCCCTCCGCACACTGAAGCGGGTAGACATCATCAACGATGCGGACAGCAACAAAATGTTAGTGGAGCAGTTTGTACAGGGGATGAGGTCCTCGGAGGACCGCAAACAACTCCAGCTGTGGGCCCTAGAACACCCTGATGTGGACTTTGCCGTGTTAAAGGAACGGGCCATTAAAGCTCTGCAGCCCCCAGCATTGGAGGTCCCTGAGGCCGCCCCATGGCCAGCTGAGACGGCTCCCGTCGTGGTGGCCCCTGCCCTCCCAATGCCTCCGGTACCTGCAGCCCCAAGCGGAATGATGGAGGTACTGGCTGCCCAAGTCCGCCGCATGGATAGGGACCTCGCCAAGATCCTCGCTGCACTCCAGCCTCCGACCAGGTCCCAGCCCCCGGGGAAGATGCAGCTCGCCGACAGCCCTGAGGATGTCCCCTGGATGCAGCGGAGAAGGGCCAATGACTCACGGTATGGACCTCCAATTTGTTACAGGTGCAGCAAGCCCGGCCACTACTCCCGATGGTGTCCGTTAAACGAGCAACCCCTGGGGCCACGGGCCAATCCTCAGGAGTAGAACCCAGTGGCCCCCCTGACTGGTGGGACCGGTACATCGGAGCTCGGCTCATCATTCCCCTGGCAGTGGACGGCATCCCGCTGATGGCTCTCCTGGACACTGGATCTCAGGTAACCACAAATACCATACACGCTGTATCAACGGTATTGGGGAAAGGACGAACTAGCCCCCCCAGATGGCAGTATGACACTGATTGCCGCTGATGGACTCCCATTGACCCAAGTGGGGTACAAACAAGTGGCCATGACTGTGGGACGAGCTGAACTGAAACACCAGGGTTTGATTGTGATAATGAATGAACCCAGTAATCATAACCCGAAGGTAGTGCTAGGGACTAATGTGATGGAGCACTGTATGAGTGACGTGCTGACCCTACTGCAGCAGCTGGCCGCCACAGCGGCGGGGAGTCGACAGAGAGCTGTGCAGCGTGAGATCCGGGCTCTGATGTATCGCCAGCATGTGAACTCGACAGGAGGAGAGATTGGAGGAGTGAGAGTGATGTATGCGGCCCCTTTGATTGTGCCTCCCAGGAGTGAGATGATGATTTGGTGTAGGGCAGCGGTAGGGCCCCAAGGGCGAGACTACCCCGCCATGATAGAGCCCATGCCCTCCGAACACTTGGCCACAGTAATGTCCGCCCGAGGGGTGGTAGACGTCAAGAAGGGGAGAGTGCCAATAAGGGTGTTGAACTGTGGGGAGGAAGAGGTTAGGCTTCCCCGGTACGCTACCCTTGCCAAGTTGCTCACTCTAGATCCCCACACCATCCATGAGGCCGTTCCCCCGATCTCACCGCCTACTGCCAGTTCTCACCCCTCCCTGGGGAGGTCAGACGAGTGGTGTCGAGAGCTACACGTTGGCACTGATGATACCCCCACACATCACAAGGAAGGGGTATACCGGGTGGTACAGGAGTATGAGCGAGTTTTTAGCAAACATCCTCTAGATTTTGGGCAGATTAAAGGGGTCCAACACCACATCCCTACCGGTGGACACCCCCTATTAAAGAGAGATACAGGCCTATTCCCCCTGCACAGTACCAATGCGCCAAAGAAGGAGGCGGGGGTTATTAGGGACAGCTGTAGTCCCTGGGCCGCCCCGTTGGTGCTGGTTAAGAAGAAGGATGGCACCATGCGGATGTGTGTGGATTACTGGAAGATTAACCAGATAACGCATAAGGATGCTTACCCTCTGCCCCGCATTGAAGAGTTCCTGGCCGCGCTGAGAACCGCTAATTACTTCTCTACCCTTGACCTCACCAGTGGGTATTGGCAGGTGGCCGTGGCGCCTGAAGACCGAGAGAAGACTGCCTTCGCCACTCCTATGGGACTCTGAGTTCAACAGCATGCCGTTCGGGCTGTGCAATGCTCCCGGAACCTTCCAACAGCTGATGGAATGTTGTCTGGGACACCTAAATTTCGAGACCGTCTTACTGTACCTAGATGATGTGATTGTGTACTCACAGATGTACGAAGCCCACCTGGAGCACCTAGCTGAGGTGTTCACGTCCCTTGCTAAATATGGGATGAAGTTGAAACCCTCAAAGTGTCATCTGCTGAAGCCCAGAGTGCAGTACCTTGGACATGTGGTGGGTGCAGAGGGTGTCGCCCCCGACCCCGAGAAGATCACCGCCATCCAAGACTGGCCGAGACCGACCACAGTGAGGGAAGTGAGGCACTTCCTGGGCCTGGTGGGATATTACCGTCGCTTCATTAAGGGGTACACAAAGATGGCTGCCCCCATGCAAGACCTCCTCGTGGGACAGACCAAGGGTGGTAGACCCCTAGGAGCCCCATTGGTGTGGGAAGAAAAGCATGAAGAATCCTTCCGCCAGCTGCGAGCGGCTCTGACCGGAGTGGAAATCCTAGCGTACCCCGACTACAGCCGTCCATTCATCCTCTACACCGATGCCAGCAATGTGGGCTTGGGGGCTGTTCTATCCCAGGTCCAAGACGGAAGGGAGAAGGTGATCGCTTATGCTAGCTGAAATCTCCGACCGACTGAGAGGAATCCTGAGAACTACAGCTCTTTCAAGCTTGAGCTCTTAGCACTGGTGTGGGCTATCACCGAGCGGTTCCGCCATTACCTGGCAGCAGCCAAGTTCACCGCTTACACAGACAATAACCCGCTGACCCATCTAGATACAGCCAAGCTGGGCGCGTTGGAGCAGTGGTGGGTGGCCAGGTTAGCCAACTACGATTTCATCATCAAGTACCGGGCCGGCCGTACCAACGTTAATGCTGATGCACTCTCCCGGATGCCCCACCTGTCGGAAGAGGGGCCAGAGGACGACGACCTCGAAGAGATCAAGTTGCCTGCGTTTTACCAGCCGCTAACTAAGAAAGTGCATGTCCATCAGCAACGGGTGAACCTGGACCTGCTGCCCAGTCAGGAGTGGCAGGAAGCTCAGGACCAGGCACCCGCTGTCCGCCTAGTCAAGACCCTGGTGGAACAGGGTTCTGCTGGGATAGACCCTGCCGCCCCTGCCAAAGCCCAACGTCTGTGGCGAGAACGGACCCGGCTGTACCTGCACCAGGGGAAGTTGTTCCGTGAGCTGATTAACCCGAAGACCCACGAGAAGGTTCGCCAGCTAGTGATTCCCCAGGCTAACGTGCCCACTGTCTTGCAAGCATACCATGATGGTGCTGGGCACTTCGGGTGGAAGAAGCTGGAAATGTTGTTGAGAGAGTGGTTCTATTGGAGTGGGATGCGGGAATCTGTGGAGGCTTGGTGCCGAGAATGCGGCCCCTGCGCATTGAGAAGGAAGGACGAGGCCAACCAGAAGGCGCCCCTACACCCGATCATTACACATCAACCGCTGGAGCTGGTTGCCATCGACCATGTGAAGCTCACCCCCAGCTGAAGTGGGTACACCTACGCTCTGACCATTGTAGACCACAACTCAAGGTTCATGGTGGTTGTCCCAGTTAAGGACCTAACTGGCCGTACCGCCGCTAGAGCGTTCCAGGCTTATTTCTGTCGTCCGCATGGGTACCCCGAGAGGGTGCTTACCGACCAGGGTCCGGCCTTTGAAGCAGAAGTATTGCAAGAATTCTGCCAGTTGTACGGCTGCAAGAAAATCTGGACCACGCCTTACCATGCCCAAACCAATGGCATGTGTGAAAAGATGAACCACTTGGTCCTGGGCCTCCTCAAGACGTTGCCGCTGGAAGAGCGGAACCTGTGGCCGGAGAAGCTACCTGACCTGGTCGATATGTATAACAACATACCTTCCAGCTCTACGAAATGCACTCCAGCATACCTGATGAGGGCTCGCCCCGGCAGGCTACCAGCGGACTTGGAAATGGGGTTGGAAGCTCCAGAAGCACTCCCTTCGACAGCTGGATGGGACACTCGGCGGAGAGCACAGTACCGACAGGTCCAGGAATATGTTGAAAAGAACTTGTGCCGGAGTCGGGGACAGCAGGAGCAGTGCTTCAACAAGAAGGCGACTGCCGGTCCCTTCCAGCCTGGGGATGTAGTGCTGAAGCGAAAAAGAAGGACCCACAAGCTGGATGATCAATGGGAAAAGACCCCGTATGTAGTACAGCCCACTGGATGGGAGAATGGGAAGGCCTACCAGATCAGCCGTGACCAGGGGAGGACCTTGGCCACGGTTTCCCGGGACCATCTAAAGACATGCCCACCACCATTGAGGGTAGCAGCTGAAGCTCCAGTTCCCAGACCGGCGGAGAAAGAAAAAGAGGTAATCCATACCATGATGGGTGATTTCCCGGCAGACTGGCCTACGCAGAACGGCGCGGTGATTCTTCCAGTGATACTGTTCCCACAACCCGTGGATGAAGAAGTGATGGAAGTGATCGACCACGAGCCAGTGCCCAGGGAGGAGGAACTAGTTGTTCCCTCTGCCCCACTGCCTGCCACCACTGACACTGGGCCCCGAAGGTCCACCCGTCCCAACCAGGTAGACCCCCACTTAGGTACAGGGAAACTACTCTTTAAAAGGGGTTGTGTGTTGAGTGTACAAATAGAAGTTTTGAATGATAAGATGATCAACCGAAGTTTACTTGATTGGAACCGTGATTAAACCGGCCGTTGCCGGTAACTAGTCCCTGCAGGGACTTTCTGCAACCGTTGCGTAAGGGACTTCTTACGGACAAGCCCGAGAACTGGTAGGGCAACCACAAACTTAGTGGGATGTAATTAGTTGTTGGCTTACACCGTTACCGCCTCCGGAGAGGCTGATTTGGGAGGATGGGCCTGGAGGAAAGGGATGGCCCAGGCCCGCCACTACCGTAACCGGTGGCGATCCTCCGGGGGTTCAGGGGTCCCCATGGACGCGGGTCCCCTGAAAGAGACAGTACCCGCTCGGGCAGCTTGGTTCTGGACTGGGTTCAAGGGGTGCTGCCCACTTCTTAGGGGCAGCATCAGGGCCAGGTTGTTTGGGTGGGAGAAGAGCGGAAGCCGTACCGTTGTGAAATATTGTGATTTTTACATGTTTTTACTGTTTTCTTTCTATCTTTTACAGTTAAATAAAACAAAAATAAAACCGGTGATGGACGGGCAGCCCGCAGACAGTCTGCATTTTACTAAGGGGGAATGTGGCGCCCTGGACAAGCCAGGACGTCACAGGTACTGCAACAACACACCCCACACCCCGACTAGGCACATCGAGGTCAAACAAAAATCCTTGTTACCTCCCTCCAGGGGCTGATATCCACACCAGGGGGTGGAGCCAGGCGGTTGGCCCCACCCACCGAGGAGTTCACAGTCCTGGAGGCGGGAAAAGGAAGTGAGATCAGTTTTGGAGTTTGAGGAGTTGAGAGGTGAAGTGGCAGTGGAGGAGACTGACCGTGTCCGGGTGCGTGGCCCGGGCACTTGACAGCAAGGTTGGCAGATGGTGGTGACTGTCTGCAGGAGGGGCTGATTGACGTGAACCGCAAGGACCGGGGACGGGCGGTGGCCCGCCGGTACCGAATCGGGGAGCGAAGAGAAGCCAGCACCATTCGGCAGGGCTTACGGACCCCGACCAGGCTAGGAGTCGCCGTAAAACTGGTCAAATCCATTAGCGAAGGGAACCTCCGGGGTTTCTCAGCAGTCAAGGCCCGATTGAAGGCAACAGCTCAAACCGTGAAGGGAAACACAGTCACCGCCAAGGCTACAGTTCCCAGGGCCGCTCGAGTCCCCAGGATCCGGCCCACCGCTCGAGCCACCGACCGAGCGAGCAGCAGCAGCAGCCGGACCCGAGCAGTGGGTGAGCGCAGCATCCCCTCCCGCGACACACGTATAGGGTAACCATCGCGACTGATACACATGCTGTACCTGCGGACTACAAGACCCAGGGGGCCAGCAAGGGAACGGAAGGTACACATTATGCTCACCTTACCTTTCGTTCCATCGCCGGCCTCATGGTTCTTGTAATTTGCCGCTCCAGGATGTGTATCCAGTAACCATCGGTGATGAGGGAGGAACTTCCCCTGTCAGGTGCTACTCAAAGGCAGCTCTCTGGCAAATCAGAGGCAAGCAGCTCCTGCCTTTGATGTCAGCGTGCTGGGAGCTGAAAGTCCCGCATCGGTCGCCTTGGTTACCCGATACACAGCCCGTACCAGCTAACTACAAGATCCAGCAGGCCGACGATGGAACGGAAGGTAAGGTGAGCATAAAATGTGTGTGTGCGTGCTTGTGCGTACTTGTGTGTTTGTGCGTGTTTGTGCGTGTTTGAACGTGTGTGGAATGGCACAATAGAGGACCAGGATGGGAGATTTAACAAGTTGTGGAACGAACTGTTTGCATTGCAATGATTTCCTATGGGAAATCTTGCTTTGCTGAATGAGTAACTTGGTTAACAAGCACACTCCCAGAACGGAATGTTCTCGTTAACCAAGGTTCCACTGTATATAGCAAACTTTCGAGACTACTAAGGTCTCTTCATCAGGCTCAGTATAATACAAAATCTGAAGAGTCACATATTTATACATAACAGGACATAGAATTGAGCAGTAAAGACGATAAGTTATGTGAAGCAGAATGATAAGTATGGCAAGGGGACAAACTGTTGTGGTCGTATAACCAGATGTTGAATGCGGTGGTTTATTTAAAAGCGTTTCAAAGTGATCCTCACTTCTTCTTCAGTAAAACCACCAAAGGGAACCTGTCAATAAATTCATGCTGACCAAACCATGATCAACATGTATCAGAGCCTGGCTGCATTATTGCAGTTAGGTATGTTTTTCTCTGAAAGGCTTTCAGAGACAATATAGTTTTAAGATCAGGCTGAGGACTATAAGAAGAGATTTGACTAGTCCAACAATGCCAACAGCTGGCTTTTTAGTTAATTGACTGGTATCTCCCAATGAATAAATTTCAAATACATTTTTCAATCAACTAGAGCGATAAGCCAGATCAATAAACTTTAAAATGTCACAGCTTTTCAGAGCAAATCATACCTGGCTGATAGGAAATGCAGATGTCCTTTCTTTAAAGGGAACCTGTCACTTGAAAAAACGCTACTAACCTACAGAATTGGGGTTATTCTGAAGTGTATGTAGGGGGGGCCGGCGAGGAATGTGCATCCTAACATCCGAAAGTCAGAGGAAATGCGGCACGCGGCTCCCTGTGATCAATTGAACTTGTGTCTCACAGACGCCAGTAAAATTGAAACCTCTGACCGCCAGCACTTTCGGCTCATCGCGACATCAATCGTGTGATCAGATCACTCGTTGGCACCGTAGCCCACAGAGGCAGCAAACAAGGCTGGTGGTGAGTGCTCCAGTGTGAGCTAAAGACACCGAAGATAAAGAGGAACAACAGAGGGTGATGGGGGTAGTATATAGGCTGGTAGGAAAAGGGAAAAAGGTGTGCCAAAAACAAGGGATCACCACATAAGTAGTGCATATAACAAATTTTATTACAACAGCCAAAAAATACTAAAAATGTACCAGACACAATTTGAAAACATTAAAAAAAACATGTATGGACTGCTAATGAACCGAACACCATATATATATATATATATATATATATATATATATATATATATATATATATATATATATATCTATATATATAGATATATATATATATCTATATATATATAAATGCAACAATGACATAATTAAAATAACAGTTGAAAAGTTGAAAAAATTAGTAAACTTACAGCATGATAGACAATAGAAAGAAGAAAAAAAACCTACAATGCTGAACAGTGACAGTAAATGTTATACGAGAATACACCAAACCCTAGAAATCACTGTGGCAGATCAAGTAAACTATGCCTTACTCCTCAATTAGCAGTGAAAGATAAAATAAAACCAAAACCGTGCTATAGTAAAGCTGGTGTCACACACAGCGACAACGACAACGACGTCGCTGCTACGTCACCATTTTCTGTGACGTTGCAGCGACGTCCCGTCGCTGTCGCTGTGTGTGACATCCAGCAACGACCTGGCCCCTGCTGTGAGGTCGCCGGTCGTTGCTGAATGTCCAGCTTCATTTTTTGGTCGTCACTCTCCCGCTGTGACACACACATCGCTGTGTGTGACAGCGAGAGAGCGACGAAATGAAGCGATCAGGAGCCGGCACTGGCAGCTGCGGTAATCTGTAACCAGCGTAAACATCGGGTAACCAAGGAAAGACCTTTCCCTGGTTACCCGATGTTTACGCTGGTTACCAGCCTCCGCTCTTGCTGCCAGTGCCGGCTCCTGCACTGTGACATGTGGCTGCAGTATGCATCGGGTAATTAACCCGATGTATACTGTAGCAAGGAGAGCAAGGAGCCAGCGCTAAGCAGTGCGCGCGGCTCCCTGCTCTCTGAACTGTGACATGTAGCTGCAGCACACATCGGGTTAATTAACCCGATGTGTGCTGCAGGAGAGCAAGGAGCCAGCGCTAAGCGCGGCTCCCTGCTCTCTGAACATGTAGCACAGCGACCTTATGATCGCTGCTTCTGCTGTGTTTGACAGCTAAGCAGCGATCATAACAGCGACTTACAAGGTCGCTGTTACGTCACCGAAAATGGTGACGTAACAGCGACGTCGTTGTCGCTGTCGTTTAGTGTGAACCCAGCTTAAGGGTCAAACAATAGATACTGTGACAAATGCGTAGTTTGTAAGACTGAATAGCATTAGCAACACATGGCTTTAACTGAAGAGAGAGCCAAAGGAACTAGAAAGAAAACAATAAAACAAAAACAACAACCTGTGCAATGACCAAATCAAGCTGTGGAAATAGTACAAGCTGCTGGTGAATAGGGGGCAGAAGCAGTCCAAGCCCCAAGCGTATCTGCCTTATTCTTGCCCTTGAGAAAGCCATTTTCGTGGCGATATGCATGGGGCAGGGACTGTTTCTGCCCCATATTCACCAGCAGCTTGTACTATTTCCACAGCTTGTTTTGGCTATATTCAGTTAGAGTCATGTGTTTCTAATGCTGCACATTCGCTCCTATTCAAATCAATGAGGTTTATACTTTGACTAACATGACCGTCCACTCTTGCCTCTGGCATGGGAGAATTCTAAAAGTGTGCAGCGCTTGCACTGTGAGAATTCAGAAGCCTGCAGCCACCTAGACGGACTGCAGACTTTCATTATAAACCTGGACAACCCCTTTAATTATAAAATTAAGCACTGTAGCCCAATCCTAACAGCGTTTAATATACTCCCAGTCAGGATTCAGCTCTGATTGTAGGGTCCAGCAATCATCACATGGCTGCTCCACTCATATGCAATTTTCATATTTAGTCAAGTAACAATTAGCTTCTCTTTCTACTTCTCTGTTTTTCATTGAACATTGAGAGAGTTAGGAAGAGCAATTGAAGAAAAATCCAGCGCTGGACAGATAAATTAAAAGTCCATCTTTTATTTAGGAAAATTATTGAAATCCAGCAGGTTAAATACAAGTGAACTGGATTTTTCCTTCTTGTGTGCAGTTAGGAAGAGCAGCTCATCTGCACATGACTAAGTATGCAAATCATATATAAATGAGCGGTCACATGACGACTACCCAAACCGCGGGAGGTGTTAGGGGGGTGCCAAACAGAATTCTTGCCCAGGGTGCAAGAAAGCCTAGATATACCTGTGGTGCCCCTGAGGCTCAGTCGCCACAGGGTATTGCATCTCATTTAGGTGCTTTACTCATCTCGGGTAAGGAAGAGGTTAACCACTGGTGTTCATCACTTACACAACTCAGTCAGTAAGTGAGCCAGCAGTTACACAACACTGGAACTGGGCTAGAAGTGGTCACCATACCAATGGGTTTTTCCTAGCCACTGGTGAGTCATCAGGAAGGTGGGGGCAACATGAGGGGAGTGAGAGAACACAGATACTTTTACTTCAGAATAGTCTGGGACACAGAAGAACATGGTCACTGGGGAGCGTGCTTCAGGGCTTCCCCAGTTAGAACCGGCCCGACTGGAAGAAGCAGGAGAAGACAGGTGGAGTTGGTGAGACAAAGGAGCAACATGGTAGCTGGAGGTTGAGGTCAATAGTTCCCTCAGTACCAGTGCAGTTCAAGGTTCACAGCCCTAGGGTGGTGTGGTGCCCTGGGCAAGCCAGGTCGTCACAGGTACTGCAACACACACCCCCACCCTAAGGCAGGCACATCAGCCAGACACAAAATCCTTGTTGCCTCCCTCCAGGGGCTGATGTCCACACCAGGTGGAGTGGGGCCAGGCGGTTGGCCCCACCCACTGAGGAGTTCACAGTCCTGGAGGCGGGAAAAGGAAGGAATATCAGTTAGAGAGGTGGTAGTGGAGGAGCAAAACTGACCGTGTCAAGGTGCGTGGCCCGGACACATACAGCAAGGTTGGCAGACGGTGGTGGCCGTCTGCAGGAGAGGCCGATCAATGCGGAACCGTAGGACCGGGGATGAGCGGTGGCCCACCGGTACCTAACCAGGATGCGAAGTGAAGCCAGCACACACAGGCAGGGCCTGCGGACCCGACCAGGCTTGGAGCCGCCGTTAAAGGTCAAATCCGTCAGTGACCGGAACCCCAGGGTTTTCTTAGCAGCCAAGACCCGATAGAAGGCAACCGTCCGACCAGAGAAAGGAAATACAGCTACCGCCACAGCTAGAGTTCCAAGGGCCAGAGCCTGCGGGCAAAAGGGGCTCCTCCGGCACCTATATGCTGGGGAGCGGGTTACCGGTGGGAAGCCATCGGAGCCGAACACATAAACAGGTGCAGGGAAAGACAGCCGCCATCAACTGTCCGGGAGAAGCCACAGCAGCCGGCTGCAGGACCCGTCCATCCAGCCGTTTGGTTTTCCAGAGACTTTGCGTGTATCTGTTGCTGAATAAGTACACCAGTTCTGTCCGGCACCGCGCCGCACTGTCTCCGTGACCCTGCACCTCGCCAGCCCTGCCTCCCTGTCACCTCACCGGGCCCCGGGACAACCAACCCCTACCCACGGAGGGGGAAAACATCTCAGCTGCTCCCTAACAACGCTCCCGGGATCCCCGTCACCAGCAGCGGTGGTGCCCACCTTCACCACAAACCGTGGGTGGCGTCACAGACCAAATCCCCAAACAAAACTACCCCTTTCACTCACGGGTGAGGAGCGCCGCTCGAGTCCCCGGGTCCGGCCCACCGCTCGAGCCACCGAGCAGCCATCGCAGCAGCACCGGACCCGAGCATGCAGCGCGAGCAGCGGCGCACCCCCCTGCCCGCGACAGTGGCGCACACTTCAAGTTGCATCACCAGAATCTGCACTACAAGGGGATTTCACGTCCCTATTGACACAAAAGTTCCCGGGGCACAGCCGCATCCAGTGTCAGGAGTCAGGACCACGGTCGGCCCACGTTTGATTTGCATTGCCTGCGAACGGGACAGAAACTTAATTACCAAATGCAGGGGTCCCCAAGTAGCTTCACACCACAGGGATCCACACTACAAGTCCAAGGAAGGAAGGTCTTGCACTTCACAACACCAGTGGTGGCCTCCAGGATCGACTGGGGCCCATCACAGCGAAAACCGGCACTCCGAGGGTGTTCGACAGTACTGTGAGTAAAAAGAAGTTTGACCGCAGCACCCTGTGTCATCTCGTTATTGCCGATGCAGTCACCCCGTGCTCCGGCGCCACCGACACTACCTCACCACATCCTCCCTGGAGCCTAGCTCTACCTGTGGGGAGCTGAACCATCCTGGCTGCGACACCTTCCGCCCCAGAGGACAACACTCGCAGTGGCGGCTAATCCCTGGCTGCATACCACAGGTGGTGTCATGAGGCAACTACTACTCCCAACATCCCTGCCATCCTCCTCCATCTTCTCTTCTCCCTTTTGTGGACCACCTCAGGGTGACGAAGCCAGGCAGGGCCACCTGTGCCATCCTCTTCCATCACCAGCCCGGTGACGAGTATTCCCCAAGACCCCGTGGGGTGCCCCATACCCCATACCTCTCGTTAATTCTGCAGGAAAATAGCATTCTGAACCTGCCCAGCACTTGCACTTGGAGCCCCACTGCTGGAGGAAAAGAACTTTAATCCTTCTTTCAGTCATAGTGAAGGTGCTAGTAACTTAGTAAGGGTTCAGTCACCGCTCTTTGTATTGAGAGCGATACCTGTAATTGCACTCTCTGCACTGACTGACAGCTCACTCAGCATTAGAACCAGCTGTAAGTCAGTGTGCGGGGCACGGTTACAGTCACCACTCTCGATACATAGAGAGGTGACTGAATACTGCCGACACTTCCTCTATCACTGGAATCCAAATGCTTCTGGGCTGATTACAGTTCTTTTCCTCCCAGTAGCGGGGCTCTCAGTGCAGGCCTTGGGCAGATTCAGAATGCTATTATCCTGTAGATTAACTGCAGGTTAATAGCTATTTTCACAAGACAGGTTCCCTTTAACAGCTGACATCTATAATCTGTTTCATATACTACTTTTACTTTCCATATTTTTTTTTCACAAACCAGAATCATAGTTAGAGGACTATGGATATACATATCTGCTCTACATGAACTCTTATCAAGTAAAAAACATGTAGTTAAAATCACAATGGTTCTATTTAGATTTAATTAGTAGTTGGTAAACTACATGACCCCACAAAACGTAAGGGTACCGTCTCACTAAACGAGATACCAGCGATTCCGACCATGATACGACGTGGTCAGGATCGCTGGTGTGTCACTACATGGTCGCTGGTGAGCTGTCACTCAGGCAGATCTCACCAGCGACCAGCCAACAGCGACTCTGTGCTTCATAACCAGGGTAAATAATGGGTAACTAAGCAAAGCGCTTTGCTTGGTTACCCGATATTTACCCTGGTTACCAGTGTACACTGCTTAGCACTGGCTCCCTGCACACGTAGCCAGGGTACACATCGGGTTACTAGGCAAAGCGCTTTGATTAGTTACCCGATATTTACCCTGGCTACGTGTGCAGGGAGCCAGCGCTAAGCGGTGTACGCTGGTAACCAGGGTAAATATCGGGTAACCAAGCAAAGCGCTTTGCTTAGTAACCCGATGTGTACCCTGGCTAGGTGTGCAGGGAGCCAGCGTAAAGCGGTGTACGCTGGTAACCAGGGTAAATATTGGGTAACCAAGGAAAGCGCTTTGCTTACTTACCCGATATTTATCCTGGTTACCAGCGTACGCTGCTTACACAGAGTCGGTGCTCTTTGTCTCCCATAGTCAAACACGCCGATGTGTGCTGCATTGCAGGAGACCAACGAGCAAAAAATGAACCAGAACAGTGTGTAACGATCAGCGATTTCACAGCAGGGGCCAGCTTAGTGTCACACACAGCGAGATCGCTGATGAGGTCACTGGTACGTCACAAAACCTGTGACTCAGAAGCGATCTCGCTAGCGATCTCTCTATGTGAGAAGTACCCCTAACTCACCAAAAAAAAAAAAAAAGTCTGATCCCCCTTGCCCTATATTTTTAGTATGAACAAAACAGTATCACTAGTGGAACTTAAGATTTATTCTATGTTCTAACCAAAGCACGCACAGTCTTAGGCCCCCTTCACACGTCCGTGAAACACGTGCGTGTTTGTTCCGTTTCCGTATATACCGGAGACACGGACAAACATGCACCAATGTTAATCTATGATTGTGGTCACAAGTGCATTATTTCATTATGTCCGTGTGTGCGTGTCCGTGATCCGTATGTGTTTGCGTTTTGCACGGATGCATGTCCGTTATCTGCACGGAGCACGCACACGTGGACAGAATGAAAGTCTATGGGTATGTGCACACACGTTAGTAAACACGTATGCATCTACCTATAGTCCGTGTCCATTTGGTGTTTTTATTTCTAGTGATGTCGGCCATTCTTTCTATTTCTGTGTATGTCGGTCAATCTCTCTGAGTCCGTCGGTCGGTCTCTCTGTCTCTCTGTCGGTCTCTCTGTCTGTCTGTCCCTCTCTCACAGTCTGTCGGTCAGTCTCCCCATCCTGAGAATACCAGCCTTCAGCCATATGGCTTTATCTGGCTGGCATTAAAATTGGGGGGACCGCACGCCGTTTTTTTTATTTATTTATTTATTTATTTTACTGCACAGTATAGACACGCCCACCAGCTGCTGTGATTGGGTGCAGTGAGACACCTGTCACTCAGCGTGGGGGCGTGTCTCACTGCAACCAATCATAGGCGCCGGTGGGCGGGGAAAGCAGGGAATACGAGATTGTTTAATGAGCGGCCTGCTTTTTCAAAATAGTAAAAGCCGCTGCAGCAGTGTGAATGCCGTGCAGCGCCGCAATGGTGATCGGGGATCGGTGAGTATGAGAGAGGGGGGGAAACTTCAGTCACTCGGGGGATTAGCGGTCACCGGTGAATCCTTCACAGGTGACCGCTAATCAGGACGCGGCACAGACAGAGCCGCGGTATGAGGATGAAGTCGGGTGAAGTTCACCCGAGTTCATTCTCATCGCGCAACTCTGTCGGCTGTCAGCCGACATTTATAAACGACATTGTGCATCACACACACGGACATTCCACGTACACATACACGTTCATTCCACACGCACACACGGACGTTCTACACACAAACACGGCTAGCATACGCAATTCACACAGATGCCACACGGACCCTAAAAACGGACACAAAAACAGGACACGGACCCGAAAAACGGCCCGTAACACACGTGCGTGTTTTTCACGGACGTGTGAAGGGGTCCTTATAGATCGTCAAAGTGTTTGGAATTGATACTGATACCTAAAATCCACACAAAGATGGGTAGATATTGTTGAATTCACGTCTATAGTACTTGATAAGTGATAATGATCAGCGGCGGACTGGAGTACCTGGGGCCCACCAGGAAAAATCAATCTTGGGGCCCAGCAGCACCATGCAGTTACCGTACTGTATATAGCAGGGGTGGGATTGAAATTTTTAACAGGTTCTCTGTAAACCCCGCCCATTTGTAAACCACACCCATTCTGTTAGCCACACCCATTTTCACGCAATTTCCTCAACCAAAAAATATAAGTAATTTAAAGTAAAATCTCCTTCCCCTCCAATACCTGCACTCTCCTGTCCAGCACTAGTTGTTCCAGTCACTGTCACTCTTATTGTATTAAATGATTTTTCTACAGTTTTTAAAAATTATTACTAAAGGAGCTCTGCTAAAATAGGAATGGACGACCTTCCCCATACCTATCTCATCCCATTATGGCCTCTTTCCCCATACAGATCTCATCCCATTATGGCCTCTTTCCCCATACAGATCTCATCCCATTATGGCCTCTTTTCCCCTACACATCCCATCCCATGTGGCTCCTTTCCCCCTACACATCCCATCCCATTATGGCCTCTTTCCCCATACAGATCCCATCCCATTATGGCCTCTTTCCCCATACAGATCCCATCCCATTATGGCCTCTTATCCCCTGCAGATCTCATCCCATTATGGCCTCTTTCCCTTGCAGATCCCATCCCATTATGGCCTCTTTCCCCTGCAGATCCCATCCCATTATGGCCTCTTTCCCCAGCAGATCCCATCCCATTATGGCCTTTTTCCCCAGCAGATCACATCCCATGTGCTCCTTTTCCCATATAGCTCCCATCTTATGTGGCCCCTCTCCCCATATAGCTGCCATCTTAATGCGGCTCCTCTCCCCATATAGTTACATATAGCTGCCATCTTATGTGGCCCCTCTCCCCATATAGCCACATATAGCTCCCATCTTATGTGGCCTGTCCCCATATAGCCACATATAGCTGCCATCTTACGTGGCCTCTCCCCATAGTCACATATAGCTGCCATCTTAATGTGGCCCCTCTCCCCATATAGCCACATATAGCTGCCATTTTATGTGGCCCCTCTCCCTGCATGGGTATGTGCGCACTAGGTGTTTTTTGTGCGTTTTTGGCGGCAGAAAAACGCACAAAAATGCACCCGCGGTAAAAACGCGATGCGTTTTTACCACGTTTTTGCTCACTGCTTTTTTATGCGTTTTTTATCAGTGAACAATGTCATTAAAGATTGTTGAAAAAAAAGATCTGATGTCATTTCCTTCTTCAATATGTTCTTCATTCTCCACTAGTATATGCAGGAGAGCAGACAGCTGCAGAACTACAAGGCTCAGCATGCTCCATCCAGGACTGTATGCAGGAGTTTTTTGCCCTCCAAAAAAATGACGTGGGCTTCGCCATATTTTTTTATGCTAGCCAGGTACAGCAGGCAGCTATGGGCTGCCCCCAACCCCCAGCTGCCTATTTGTACCCGACTGTGAACCAAAAATATAGGGAAGCCCTTTTTTTTTATTTCATGAATTTCATTAAATAATTAAAAAAAAAATGACGTGGGCTTCGCCATATTTTTGAGTCCAGCCAGGTACAACTAGGCAGCTGGGGATTGGAATCCGCAGTGCAGGGTGCCCAAGCTTTCTGGGCACCCCCTCTGCGAATTGCAGTCCGCAGCCACCCCAAAAAATGGCGCTTTCATAGAAGCGCCATCTTCTGGCGCTGTATCCAACTCTTCCAGCTGCCCTGATGTCGGGTGGATCGCTGGGTAATACTGGGGTTAGAGCTAGCTGTATATTATCAGCTGGCCCTAAGCCCGAAATTCATGGTGTCACGCCAATATTAGACATGGCCACCATGAATTTCTAGTAAAGATAAAAAAAAACACAACACACAGAAAAATATTTTTATTAGAAATAAAACAACAAAATTAGTGACTCCATCTTTATTGAAATAAAGAACCCCCCTCCGCAGTAATCCTGGGTCAAGGTCCCGCGCCGTCCAATCTGGATCCAATATCATCTGATCGGTTTGCTGGAAGGCAAAGCGATCAGATGATGTGTCAGGATCAAGGATGTGAATTCCATGACACAGCAGCTGATTGTATAAAAGCCGTTTATACAATCAGCTGATGCATCAGTGCAAAAAAAAAGAAAAAAACCCCACACACTTCTGTGCAGACTCCTGTCAGACCGATCAATGCAGGACCCAGCGGTAATCAGGTGATAAAGTCTCCTGACTGCATCAGCTGATAGTTTAGCCGGCCGGGTAGTAAAAAGCCGGCGTCACCGCTGTCACTATCACTGTCAGCTGATTCCATCAGGTGACCGCATCAGGTGATCAGCGCCAGGTCCTGCAGCTATCGGAGGTGTCCCGGCCGTCTGCACACAGCCGGAGTCGCGGTACCGGGAGCGGACATGGCACCGGGAGGCTGCAGACAGGTGAGTATGAGGGGCCCCTGCTCACTCCCCGGGACCCCGCACCCCCCCTCCGGGGCCCCCGTACACCCTTCCTGGGCCCCTGAACTCCCCCCGGGGCCCCTACTCGCTCTCTGGGCCCCCGCACCCCCTCGGGGCCCCTGCTCGCTCCCCGGGCCCCCGCACCCCCCGGGGCCCCTGCTCGCTCTCTGGGCCCCCACACCCCCCCCGGGGCCCCTGCTCGCTCCTCGGACCCCCGCACCCTCCCCCAGGCCCCCCGCCTTCTATACTCACGTACTGCTGCAGCCAGTGGGGTGACGCCGGTCCGTCCTCCGCAGCGCGATGCTGCCAGCACCTGCACAGGAAGGAAGCAGTCATCGCTCTGAGACTGCCTCCTCCTGCAGTGTCGCTGCGCAGATGAGTCAGAGCCGTGCGGCACTGACAGTGACAGCAGTGAGAGCAGGGAGATCGCTCTCCCTGCTTGCCGCTGCAGAGGGAATGGGCTTGTCACTAATCATATCGGCAATGTGCCGATATGATTAGTGAAATTACCGGCCGGGGGGGGGGCCTCTCACACACATCCATAGGGGCCCAGGGGGTGTAGGGGGGCGGGGCCTAGGGGGCGTGGCCATCAATAGCAGGGGCCCACCGGGGGTTCTCCCGACCTCCTGGTGGGCCAGTCCGCCCCTGATAATGATAGACAGTTGTCATACGCAATAAACCTTCATTCATTTGTGGACAGATACTTAAAATCACATTGCTTATATTCTTAATTTTCTATGACTTCTGAAAAAAAAAAATCATGTTTGCGTTTACACTATTTAGTCAGGTCACTGTCTGGGGGAGTTGTACAGCTGTGCGTGTGTAGACAAAGCTCACTTTTTTTTACAGCACTATACTTTTTAGTTGAAGCTCTGTTGTTTTGACTATTTTCCTGTTGTGACTTTAGATGTGTAATACATCCAAGTTACGACAGTCAACGGAGACAGGAAATCATTTCTACTTCACTGCTTGCTTGGATGAACATTGCTTATGATTGTGGGAGTTTTGCTAAGCATTGATTTCCTGGGGTCAGGAATTGCGCAGGAAGCCCCTTGTTTGCTATTTGTTTCCAAAAGATTCCAGCTGTCAGTGACATCAAGCTCTTTTAATATTGCATTCCATGTAACATAAAACTGCTCATATGACATCATCTATTTAAAAAGAGCAAATTGCCTCCAATGACAATTTTATTGTTATTCTTCAATGACACAGCTTAATCTGTGAGATTTATTTGCTTGGAACATGATATCATTTCACATGCATAATATTTATAAAAATAGAACTGGCATTTACAATTCATGATTACCGTAATTACAATGTAACTATTATTTTGTATTCAGACTGTGGCTCTTCCCAAATTGTAGATTTTCCCAGCACTATGTTTATACATTATGAGGCCATTGCTTGTGTCGGTTACAGAATATACATTTTAAGCAGCATTTTCCCGTCACATCAAATCTAATTTCGTATACTAAAAATAGTCACATATAGTAAACTAGTTGTAATAAAAATTATCTGTATTTTTACTAAAATCCATAGAATTTCTATTAAATAAACTATCACATGAAGGATGATTTCTTTATTTCTGAAGTCTTTGAATAATACCTGATCTACAGTATCTGGCCGCAGCCACTATACATTAAACCAACCTGCACTGTTCAGTTCGATTAAATGATTAAGGAGTCTTGCGAGGAAGGAGTCTTGCGAGGATAATTTGCATATTCCCAGTGCCTTCTGGGATAAGTGAAGAGTCACCGCGAGCTCAAGGAGAACCGGGTTTTGGCCGTTACAGCCGGAAGGAAGACTTCTGAAAAAAGCGCGCCTAGCGGCGCGCGAATTTTAGCCTGTCTTCTTCATTGTGAGCGTGAGTGAGCAAAGTGTGAGCAAAAGTAAGTGTGAGTAGAATTGTTTGTATTTAGTTGTTTAATTACTTAACATTTGTTTAGTGCTATCCCCATTAGAAAATGTGCTCCACTATTGCTAATGCGATCCAGTGTACATCTTGTCTCATGTATGCAGTCCTTGAAAAGCCGTTCGAGGGTGCATACTGCTGTTCGAGATGTGCGCAAGTTGCACGTTTGGAAGCCCAGATACTGGATCTAAATGAGCAGCTGGCAACTCTGAGATGCATTAGCAATATGGAAAGGAGTCTGCTGCTCACTGAGCAGCAGCTTGCTGGGTCAGATGTGGGGGAGGATCGTAGTAGGGAGCGGCAGGACGGTGAGGTAGGTAGCTGGGTGACAGTTAGAAAGGGGGGTAAAGGGAAAAGTGCTAGGAAGGCTAGTCCTGAACTGACACACCCCAATAGGTTTGCAAACTTGGCAGATGAGGGGGATGTCATTACAGGGGTAGCATTGCTGCAGCAAGGCATGACCTCTGAACGCCAGAGGAGTGTCTGCTCCAGTAAGGGGGGGAATAGGAGTGCAGGGCAGGCAAGACAGGTACTGGTAGTGGGGGACTCAATTATTAGGGGGACAGATAGGGCAATCTGTCACAAAGACAGGGATCGCCGAACAGTGTGTTGTCTTCCTGGCGCTCGAGTTCGGCACATCGCTGATCGGGTTGACAGATTACTGGGAGGGGCTGGGGAGGACCCAGCGGTCATTGTACACATTGGCACAAATGACAAAGTTAGAGGTAGGTGGAAGGTCCTTAAAGATGATTTCAGGGAATTAGGTTGTAAGCTTAAAGCATGGACCTCAAAGGTGGTATTTTCGGAAATACTACCTGTGCCACGAGCCACACCAGAGAGGCAAAGAGAGATCAGGGAGGTTAACAGGTGGCTCAGGAATTGGTGTAGGAAAGAGGGTTTTGGGTTCCTGGAGAATTGGGCCGACTTTTCAGTTGGCTACAGATTCTATGCTAGGGATGGGCTGCATCTTAATGGGGAAGGTGCAGCTCTGCTGGGGCAGAAAATGGCTAGAAGGTTGGAGGAGTGTTTAAACTAGGAATGGGGGGCGAGGGTATTCACTTTATAGAAGGGGAATGTAGTGCAGATAGTGACCAGGGCACAAGTAATGAAATTGGGGGTGGTACGGGGGGAAGGGTTAGGACAGTTAATACAGTAAGCAGGAATACAGGTACAGAGTCATACGTAACGTGCATGTACACTAATGCCCGAAGCCTCACAAATAAGGTGGAGGAATTAGAATTAATATTGTTGGAAGAAAATTATGATATAGTGGGGATATCAGAGACATGGCTGGATGAGAGCTATGACTGGGCTGTTAATTTACAGGGTTATAGCCTATTCAGGAATGACCGTACAAATAAGCGAGGGGGAGGTGTGTGTCTATATGTAAAATCATCCTTAAAACCCATCCTGCGTGACAACATATGTGAGGGTACTGAGAATGTAGAGTCCCTATGGGTGGAGATAAGGGGGGGGAGAATGAATAATAAAATACTGATAGGGGTGTGTTATAAGACGCCGAATATTATGGAAGAGGTAGAGAATCTCCTCATAAAGCAAATTGATAAAGCAGCGAGTCTCGGAGAGGTAATTATTATGGGGGACTTTAACTATCCTGATATAAATTGGGGAACAGAAACTTGCAGTTCCAGCAAAGGAAATAGATTTTTGATAACAATGAAAGATAATTACCTTTCACAAATGGTACAGGACCCCACAAGAGGGGGAGCACTACTAGACCTTGTACTAACCAATATGCCAGACCGCATATCAAATATACAAGTTGTGGGTTACTTGGGGAATAGTGATCACAAAATAATAAGTTTTCATGTATGCTTTAGTGAGATGTCTAGTAGAGGGGCTACAAGGACACTAAACTTCAGGAAAGCAAATTTTAAACGGTTGAGAGATGATATTAGTGCAATAAACTGGGATGATGTACTAAGTAATTAAAGTACACAAAGCAAATGGGAGACTTTTATGAGCATCCTGAATAGGGCTTGTGCAGAAAATATACCCTATGGGAACAAACATGCTAGAAATAGGAGGAAACCCCTATGGCTAAATAGAGCTGCAAGGGAAGCAATAAAAGAAAAACAGAAAGCCTTAAAAGAATTAAAGAGGGTAGGTAGTGATGAGGCATTATATAATTATAGAAAATTAAATAAAATATGTAAAAAGCAAATTAAGTTAGCTAAGTTTGAGACAGAGAGACTCATTGCGAGAGAAAGTAAAAATAATCCTAAAATATTCTTTAACTACATAAACAGTAAAAAACTGAAAAGCGATAGTGTTGGACCCCTTAAAAATAGTCTTGGTGAAATGGTGGAAGGGGATGAGGGTAAAGCCAACCTGCTGAATGACTTTTTTTCTACGGTTTTTATACAAGAAAATGCCATGGCAGATGACATGACCAGTGATACCATAAATTCACCCTTGAATATTACCTGCTTATCCCAGCAGGAAGTACGCCGCCGCCTCGAAATCACTAAGGTTGACAAATCTCCGGGCCCGGATGGCATACACCCCAGAGTACTACAGGAATTGAGTTCTGTGATAGATAGACCATTATTTTTAATCTTCTCAGATTCCTTAATAACAGGGTCAGTACCGCAGGACTGGCGCATAGCAAATGTGGTGCCAATATTCAAAAAGGGGACAAAAACTGAGCCGGGAAATTATAGGCCGGTAAGTTTAACCTCTACGGTTGGTAAAATCCTTGAGGGTTTCTTGAGAGATGCTATACTGGAGTATCTCAAGAAAAATAACTTTATGACAGAGAATCAACATGGGTTTATGAGGGATCGATCCTGTCAAACTAATTTGATCAGCTTCTATGAAGAGGTAAGTTCAAGCCTGGACCAGGGAAATGCAGTGGATGTTGTGTATATGGACTTTTCAAAAGCTTTTGATACGGTGCCACACAAAAGGTTGGTACATAAAATGAGAATAATGGGGATAGGGGAAAATATGTGTAACTGGGTTAAAAACTGGCTCAGTGATAGGAAACAAAGGGTGGTTATTAATGGTACGTACTCGGACTGGGTCTCAGTTCATAGTGGGGTACCACAGGGGTCAGTATTGGGCCCGCTTCTTTTCAACATATTTATAAATGACCTTGTTGGGGGCATGCGGAGTAGAATTTCAATATTTGCAGATGATACTAAACTCTGCAGGGTAATCAATACAGAGGAGGATAATTTTATATTACAGGGAGATTTATGTAAATTGGAGGATTGGGCTGAGAAGTGGCAATTGAAGTTTAATGTAGATAAATGTAAGGTCATGCACTTGGGTAGAGGAAATAAAAGTTATAATTATGTACTTAATTGTAGAACACTGGGTAAAACAGACACAGAAAAAGACTTGGGTGTATGGGTGGATGGTAAACTTCACTTTAGTGGACAGTGTCAGGCAGCTGCTGCCAAGGCTAATAAAATAATGGGATGTTCATGAAAAAAATATAGTTCTACCTCTGTACAAGTCACTAGTGCGACCGCACTTAGAATACTGTGTACAATTCTGGTCACCGATATATAAGAAGGACATAGCTGAACTGGAGAGGGTGCAGAGAAGAGCGACCAAGATTATTAGAGGAATGGGTGGGCTGCAATACGAAGACAGGTTATTAAACTTGGGGTTATTTAGTCTGGAAAAACGAAGGCTTAGGGGGGATCTAATCACAATGTATAAATATATGAGGGGACAGTACAGAGACCTTTCCAAAGATCTTTTTACACCTAGGCCTGCGACTGGAACACGGGGGCATCCGCTACGTCTTGAGGAAAGAAGGTTTAATCATAATCACAGACGAGGATTCTTTACTGTACGAGCAGTGAGACTATGGAACTCTCTGCCGCATGATGTTGTAATGAGTGATTCACTACTAACATTTAAGCAGAGCCTGGATGCCTTTCTTGAAAAATATAATATTACCAGTTATGTATATTAGATTTTATGACAGGGTGTTGATCCAGGGAACTAGTCTGATTGCCGGATGTGGACGAAGGAAGGACATTTTTTCCCCATTGGAACTTGTTTGCCACATTGGGTTTTTTTTTGCCTTCCTCTGGATCAACATGTTAGGCTACGGGTTGAACTAGATGGACTTAGAGTCTCCCTTCAACCTTAAAAACTATGATACTATGATACTATGATTAAATGGAATCTATCCTCAGGTTTTTGCCACCTAATCTGAGAGCAGTATAATGTAGAGACAGAGATCCTGATTCCAGTGGCTTCACTTACTGTGCTGCTTAATGTAGTTTTGATATAATCACTGTTTAATCAGCAGAAGATTATCATTAGAGGAGTACTTTGTCTTAGTCCCACCCCACCACTGATTAACAGCTTTCTGTGTACACTGTATATTGGCAGATAGCTGTCAATCAGTGTTGTGGGTGGGGTAATAGAGCTCCCCATTCAAAAAACTGCTAAATCTGCAGCATAAAAAACTGAGATTTTATCAAAATGACAGTAAACAGCTCAGTAAGTGACACATTGCTGGAATCAGAGTTTCTGTCTCTCTGTCTCTACATTATGCTGCTCTCAGGGGAGCAAAAACCTGGTGACAGATTTCCTTTTTAACCCCTTCACCCCCCCACCCTCCCCCGGCAATTTTCTTTTTTGAATTTGTTTTTTCCTTCCCTTTCTTCCAAGAGCCATAACTTTTTTATTTTTTTATCAATATAGCCATATTAGAGCTTTTTTTGCGGGACGAGTTGTACTTGTAAACACCACAATTTATTCTGCCACGTATTGTACTGAAAAATGGGATAAAAATTCCAAGTGTGGTGAAATTGCAAAAAAAAAGTGCAACTGCACAATTGTTTTTTTTTGGGGGGGTTTATTACCATGCTCACTATATGATAAAATTTACCTGGTAATATCATTCCCCAGGTCAGTATGAGTTCGTAGATACCAAGTATACATAGTTTTATGTTTATTTAAATGGTGAAAAAAAAAACAGAAGTTTGTTAGAAAAAAAAAATTGCTCTTTTGTTGCCAATTTTGAGGTTCGTAGTGTTAGAATTTTTCAGGATCTTGGGCTCAGTGATGGCTTATTGTTTGCATCTCGAGCTTGTCTTTTTAATTTTACCATTTTTGAGAACATGTGGTGTTTTGATCGCCACTTATTGCATTTTAATGCAATGTTGCGGCAACCAAAAAAAAAATCATAATTTTGGCGTTTGTAATTCTTTTTTTCTCAATACGCCTTTTACCAATCAGATAAATTGAAGTTATATTTTGATAGATCGGGCATTTCTAAACAATACCAAATTTGTATATTTTTTTTGTATTGTTTCCTTTTCAATGGGACAAAAAAGCGGGTGATTCAAACTTTTAGTTTTTTTTGTTTTGCAATATTTTTTAAAACTCTTTTTCTACATTTTTCCATTTATTTTACTAGTCCCCTTAGGAGACTTTATGCCTGCACACTCTGATTGCTTGTGATGATTAGAGCGCTGCGATCAGCAGAAATGCTGTTTTCCTGTGAGTACGGGGACTCTGCCGACACTCACAGGAAGTGAGTCATGACAGCGACAGGGGTCATCATTTGACCCCGCACTGTTATGACAGCCCATGGGAGCCTCGTGATCGCGTTATGGGGCAGCTGATGGCAGAGAGGAACACTGCACTTCCCATCACTGATGACATAACTCATTCTCAACCTGATGTTATTCCCAGGCCCTGTCCACCAATCATTATCATCCTCATCATCATCCTTATATTTCTACCCCCATCTTAGGCTAAGTTCACACTTCAGTTGTTTTGCATCAGTCACAATCCGTCGCCTTGAGGAATTACGGTATCCTGGAAAATATTTTGCAGGAATCCTGTTTTTCCCCATTGGCTTCTATTAGTGACGAATTGTGACTGATGATGCTGCGTTGCATCCGCTGCGTCGCGGTCAGTTGTTTTTTAACTGACCGCCGGGCGGGAGCAACGCAGCATGTAACGTTTTTTGAGCAGCGAGATCCGTAGGATTTCGCTGCGCATGCACTCTCTGGCTCCCCGCCCCCGTAACCAGGATAAACATCGGGTAACCAAGCAATGCGCTTTGGTTAGTTACCCGATATTTACAGTGGTTACGGGTGTAGGGAGCCCGCGCTAAGCTGGTATCCAAGATAAATATCGGGTAACCAAGCAAAAAGTGCTTTGCTTATACCCGATATTTACCCTGGATACAGTGTGCAAGGAGGCCGACACTTCACCACTCGGCTCCGTCCCCTCCCGCACGCCGCATGTGTACACTCAGACACACACTCACACTCACACTCACTTGTCCCCAGCCCTGCAGTCCCCGCGGCACTGACGTCCTCAGCTCCACGGCTCCGCCCCCTCACGCTCCGCCCCCTCACGCACTCTCCGCATGTACACACGCATGTAGACACACACACACCTGTCCCCAGCCATGCAGACCGCGGCACTGACGTCCTCAGCTCCGCTCCCCGAACTCCGCCCCCAGCACACAACGGAGTCCGACAAAGAAATTCTTTTCTTTGTCACCGTTGTCATCCGTTGTACAACGCATCATTCACATGCGTCAAGCAACGCATGTGACTGATGCAAAACAACTGAAGTGTGAACTTAGCCTTATCTGAGTACAAACACTTACTGTTCATCTCACCAATAGTGATGGGCGAACCCAAACTGTAAAGTTTGGGGTCTGTTTCGGACACCCAGTGTCCGTACACGGACCCTGAACACGGACTTCTCAGGGACGTCTGTCTTAGGGCTTGTTTGCACGTAAATGCTGAAGTTTCTGCAGCGATTTGACAGCACATGTGCGCTTCAAATCGCTGCAGAAACACTGCGTAATGGATGCAGCGTTTCAGCAGATTACATGCCGATTTCATGCGCTATGGATGCTGTCTCTCCAAAAGACAGAGTGGGAGCTGCATCCAAAGCGCACAAATTAATTGACATGCTGCTTTATTGAACGCACGGATTTGGGTCAAAATTTTAGCATCCAAATCGCTGCGTTCAAAAAAGCAACGTGCGCACGGATTATACACAATCTACATAGATTGTGCTGATGACGCAGGACGCATGCTTTTACGCTGCAGTGCTAAACGCAGCGTAAATGCATGATATTACGCAATGTGCGCACGAGCCCTTAGTGTTCAGGTTCGGTCACCAGGATAACAAAAAAGTAAACAAGAAACATTAAAACATGAGAATTCTACTTATCGAGTCTCCCATGTGTCAATCACATTTCTTTGAACCCGGAGGCAGTGTGACAGCTGCTCAGGAGACTTTGTGTTACGAGGGGGACCCGGGGAAGCGTGCCAAGATGGGAAATGGACAGCTTCCGCCGGTCAAGGACCACTGTGCGGTGTAAGGGACCGCTGCTATGGTCAGGAAAGAGTGAGCGGGTTGCTGCTAGTGATCGTCTGGAACGTCACAGACGATCTATGTACACCGGTCCGCCCTAACCCGTGAGGGTTGTATGGCTCGGGGCTTCTCGTACGGTGTACCTGTTGCACGGGGACGCACAGAGGTGCCTACACACATGTGCCAGCGGGAGTCACATGAATATGGCACAGGGGTAGCACAAAGGTGCCCACGCACGTGTGCTTCAGAAACCAAGTGAGTCCGACAGACTCGAGGAGCTCACCTGGGACAGGAACACAGCCTGCTAAATGGGATACTGCCGGAGCAGCAAGGCAGGGGCAAGACCTGCAAACTAGGTGCTGCCTGAGCAGCAAGGGCAAAGCCCACAAAAGACAATAATGCCTAAGCAGTGGCGTGGCAGCACGCTGCCAGACATCCAAACATAGAAGGACAGTCGCACACCGCCATGATGGCAGGGGGAGCTTTTAAGGAGGTGTAGCTCCACCCAAGGGCGGGCGCGAGACGGGCGTGACCCAATCAGGGTTCGGGACGTCCTGGCCCAGCCAGTCAGGATTCAGCACATCACCAGCCTCGTCATGGGGCCGTGGGATATCAGTGAGCGAATCAGAAAACGTCACGTGGAGCACATGCTCATCTTCCTGCCTCTGGGTCATAAAAGCGGGATCCCCGGTTTCACAATGTGCAGAGACATGGGAAGTCTTGCTGCTTCCCTAAGCATCTATTCTTTGCACACTGCGCAACCTCCCAGAGCCTCTGTGATGCTGAGCAGGAGAGCTCGTGGCAGGCAAGGGATGGGAGACCGCTCCATTCCTTGCAAGGGGAGAACCACTAGGTGTCACCCTTCTGCTGTGTCTCTGAGAAGGCAACTCCTACAGACTGCACAGTCTCCCAGACCTTTGGTGCTGCTGAGCAGGAGGGCTCGTGGCCGACAAGGAATGGGAGACCACCTCATTCCTTGCAATAAGAGAGCCACGACGTGTAACACTTTGTATATATAATTCTCCTGTTTTACAGCCTCTTAGCTCTATCACCATTTTATAGCGTCCAAGTTCGGGTCTACATAGACTTATATAGTGTTTTGCTTCCAGGCTAATATTCGGGCTCAAGTACTGTACTAAATCAGACTTTTTTTTAAGTCCGGCCAAACCCGAACATCTGCAGGTTTGTCTATCTCTACTCACCAATAAATTACTAAATAACCTTGAAAACATTTTTGTTGTTTCTGAATCTCTGTGGCATTCTCTTTTCTTCAAAAACTACACTATTCTTCACTTCTGCTGGTTTAGAACACATACTGTACTATCTGTAGAATGTAGCTATTGTTTAAGGCCTAAGACACACGGCATGAAAATCTTAGCGAGTGGAATGCGATGTTTTCTCGCATTCCACTTGGACATATATTAGCCTATGTGCCATCACCCATGAGTGATTATTTTCTCAGCCCTAATCAGACCGAGAAAACAATCGCAGCATGCTGTGGGTGCAATGCGATCCTTGTTTCTCTTGCGCCCATTCAAGTCTGTGAGGCGAGTGAAAAATCGCACAGCACTCGCAGTACACCGGTATACCGTGAGTGCAGGGCGAGAATGGAAATAGCTGGCAACAGAGGAGAGAGGGAGATACATCCCTCCCCTCCGCAGCGCCGGCCCACCCCTCCTCAATGATGGCCCTCCCCTCCTCAGAGTCAACCCGCCCCTCGTAGCTGAGGTTCGATCACATGATTGGATCTCAGTCGCAGTGACACTCGCATCACACTCGGCTCCTGCTGTGCTGCCAGTGTGAGCCGAGTGTCATGCAAGGATCACATTAGTCCTCCTCTGGCCCCCGCCTTAGTGGTTTTCTTCTTCCTATCTCTATTGCTATTGTCGCGGGCAGAGGGGACGCGCTCGCCACGCTCGGGTCCGGGGCTTCTGCTGCTGCTGCTCGGTTGCTCGAGCGGTGGGCCGGACCCGGGGACTCGAGCAGCGCTCCTCACCCATGAGTGAAAAGGGATGGTTTGTTTGGGGGGAGAGTTTGTGACGCCACCCAAGGGACGTGGTGATGATGGCACCACCGCTGCTGGTGACGGGGATCCCGGGAGAGATGGTAGGGAGCAGCTAGGATGTTGTCCCCTCTGTGAGTAAGGGGTTGGTGATCCCGGGGCCCGGTGGTGTAACGGGGAGGCTGGATGGCTGGGATGCAGGGTTGCAAGGACAGTGCGGCGCGGTGCCGGACGGCACCGGTGTACTCACTCAGACAATCAATGACAGAGTCTCTGGTAAACCAAAATGGCCGGATGGACGGGTCCCGCAGCCGGCTGCAGTGTTGTTGTGCTCTCCCTGGACGGCTGATGGTGGCTTTCTTTCCCTGCACCTTTTAGAATGTTCTGACTCCTGTGGTTGCCCACCGGTAGTCCGCTCCCCGGCGTATAGGTGTCATAGGAGCCCGTTTTGCCCGCAGGCGCTGGCCCTTGGATCTCTAGCCTGTGGCGATGGTTGTATATCCTCACGGTGTGGACTTTTGCCTTCTGTCGGGTCTTGGTTGTTGGGAAACCCCTGGGGTTCCTGTCACACTCGGATTTGACTATTGTTGGCGGCTCCAAGCCTGGTCAGGGTCCAATGGCCCTGCCTATGTGCTTAGCTTCACTCCGCTCCCCGGGTTCGGTACTGGTCGGCCACCACCCAGCCACGGTCCTACGGCTCTGCACAGTTCCGCTAACTCCTGCAGACACCCACCACCGTCTGCCAACCTTGCTGTCAGTGCCTGGGCTCCGACCCAGACACTTGCAGTTTTCTGACCTCTCACTTTCACCTCCTAAACTCATCTACTACTTTTCCCGCCTCCAGGCCTGTGAACTCCTCGGTGGGTGAGGCCAACTGCCTGGCTCCGCCCCACCTGGTGTGGACATCAGACCCTGGAGGGAGGCAACAAGGGTTTTTGGTTGACTGTTGTAACTGTCTAGGGTGGGGGGGTGTATGTTGGTATGTATGTGACTACCTGGCTAGTCCAGGGCGTCACACTATACTGTGAGCTGTGATGTTCTCTAACTATCCAGATTGATCCTAAAATAGCTGCAGACTTCCCGACTTCTGCTTTTATGCAATTCTTAATTCTTATTAATCAAATAGGCATGCTTCTAGATGGACTTTTTATCCATAATTGTGAAACACAAAATTTTTTAAATGATAGAGAAACAGAAAATAAACTATCTCAACCAAAATATTTACCTGAATAGTAGACAATTCTGCAGCATTAATTGACAGTACTGGTAAACTTTCTAACTTGTGTTCTCCTTCATAAGGGTACTTGATTTTCTGCAAAATAGACATAACGTACGGATATGAGTACACAAATAAGAAATCTACCAATTGCATAGAGTAAAGGGGGTGTTATACGCAGCGATATCGCTTGCGATATCGCTGGTGAAAGCACCCTCCCCCATCGTTTGTGTGTCACGGGCAAATTGCTGCCCGTGGCGCACAAAATCGTTAGGAGCCGTCACATGGACTTACCTGCTTAGGGACGTCGCTGTTGCCGGCGAACCGCCTCCTTTCTAAGGGAGCGTTTTGTGCGGCGTCACAGCGACATCACACAGCAGCCATCCAATAGAAGTGGAGGGGCGGAGATGAGCGGCCGTAACAGCCCGCCCACCTCCTTTCTTCCTCATTGTCAGCGGCCGCAGGTAAGCTGCAGTTCGTCGTTCCCGCGGTGTCACACGTAGCAATGTGTGCTGCCTCGGGAACGACGAACAACCTGCGACCTCTACAATCAACGATATTTTGAAAGTGAACGATGTGTCAACGATAAGGTGAGTATTTTTGATCGTTAACGGCCATTCGTTGGTGTCACACGCAACGACGTCGCTAACTATGTTGGATGTTCTTCATGGAATCCGTGACCCCGGCGATATATCGTTAGATAAGTCGTTGCGTATGACGGGGCTTTTAGAAAAAGCATTAGGCAAAGTATTATAGCAAAAAGGTTTCACAATTTTAAAATACCTTTTTTCTTTATGTATTTATTGTGTTAAAATGTTGGTTTTAAAAACAATTATAGCCCTTAATATGAAAATACCAATGGAATTAGCTTGTATATTAATATAGTCCTAACCAAAATGTGAATTAAACAAATACAATTCAAAAACTAGGAAAAACACATACAAAACATCAAATGCGCTTCCTATATTTTAATATTATGCTATAAATCTTTGTTGGAAAGTATAGCATAGAAAAAATAATGCGCAAATTGCACCACCATTTGTTTCCTACAAGAAAATCTGCATTGGGATGCAGCCAGTAAAATAATCAAAAGACCCACATAGATATAATGAATATCTGAAATATATATAAATTGACAGTATTCATAAAGTGATGACAAATAGTTATCAAAAATGAAAAGATGCAACACACAGGTATAAATATTATGTAAAAAATATAGCACTATGATTAATTAACCCTAGAACGCACAACCATAGAAATCTACACTTTCACATACCTGGGACCTTTTAGGCCTGTGTGCAAATGTGACGCCCTGGACCCCAGGGGTCACAGGTAATTACATCAGCCACATACACACACACCCCCACCCCTTGTGAGGTCACACACATGTCACCCGATAGGGAGACCTGATACCTCCCTCAGGGCGAGTAGAGCACACTGGGTGGGCGGAGTCATGCAGAAAGACACGCCCACCTAGGAGAGTTGGCAGTGTCAGGAGGTGAAAAAGGAGAGAGACTGTCAGGGACCTGGGTAGGAGCCTGGGCCCCGTAGAGAACGTCAGGCAGGCAAGCGGTGGTGGCCGTCTGCAGGAGTACAGCAACCGGCGGAACCGTACGGACCGGGCCTGGGTTGTGGCCCGCCGGTCCCGAACCGGGGAGTCAAACGTGTACCGGAGCACCAACAAGAAGGGTACTCAGACCCCGTCCTAGCTTAGAAGCCACTGAGTATAGGCGAATTGACTTATTGCTGGCCGGACCTCACGGGTTCATCCACACCCAAAGTCCCGAAAGAAGGCAAAAGCCCACCGAGTCCGGGTGAGTGCCACCACCAAGGGCCAAACACCCGACGGGCCAGCGCCTGCGGGCAACCGATGGCTCCTCCGGCAGCTCAACGCCGGGAAGCGGGCTACCACTGCTTTGGCAGGGGGGCCGAAACACAAACATCCAGAGGTGCACGGGAAAAGGGGCCACCATCAACGCCACAGGGGACATCAGCAGCCGGCCGCGGAGACCGACCACTACCGAACTTTGGTTTACCAGTGACTCAGTGTGAATTAATCGTGAGTACACCAGTGCCATCCGGGCACGACACACTACACCGCGGCACGGCACCCTGCACCCCGACTACAACAACCACCAACTCTTAAGGCCCTGTCACACACAGAGATAAATCTTTGGCAGATCTGTGGTTGCAGTGAAATCATGGATATATTGTTCCATTTGTACACATCTACAAACCTGGAAATGATTGTCCACAATTTCACTGCAACCACAGATCTGCCGCAGATTTATCTCTGTGTGTGACAGGGCCTTTACAGTCCCCCACCGGGCTCCGGGACACACCACCCCTACCCACGGAGGGGCTAACATCTCGGCTGCGGCTGCAACAACGATCCCGGACGAGCCCGCCATTACTGCAGCCGCAGCAGTGGTGCTTCTCCCGTCACACGACCCGAGGGTGGCGTCACGACCCGTTACACGACCACCATCCTCCCACCACCCACTCCCCCTTAACAAGAGCGACATGGCCCCCGGTATAGAGGCGCTCGTGCCACCGACAACCCGAGCCCGGACCTCGAGCGGCTCGGCCCGAGCAAGCGGAGGAAGCGGCCGGGCCCCTCTCAGGGCGGTACACGTATACTCTTTCTGGCGTCACGAACAGGATTCAGACAGTCCACTTACCTGTGGAAAGTGCGCCTTAGAAGTTTCCGTCAGCGGCGTCCTGCCGAAAAAGATGAAGTCCCGCCATCTTGGCACGAAAGTTTCCCGCTCGAGTCGTCTTCCCCGAGCAGTGAAGGCGCGAAAAGAGAAGCCCCGCCCCCGAAGGAGGAGTGTTAAGAGAAAACCAAGGGGGAGGCGGGCGAGAAGGCTGCCTGATGTAACCGAGAAGATAAAAAGGCAGGGACTCCAGGACCCTGCATCCGTTCCTGGACCTACACTGTGCAGCATGGCGACTCCCGTCCCGCATCGCCGCGCAGAGCCCGTTGCCGGAGGAGACTCGTTACCGGACGGCACCTGAGCCGGAGGCGATGCCGAGGGCCCCGGAAGTGGCCGCGCCCAGAGGTACCCAGGCCCCAGCAACCCACCCGGCCAAGAAAGCTCCGAAGGCGAAACAAACTGCTCCAGGGTCGCGGGCCTCGGCTGAGGTTCCGCGGGGAGGCAGCTGCAGGGCAGCAGAGCCGGCCGCGACACAGCAGCGCTCCCCTCCGAGGGTGTCGATAGTGGTCGACACTGGAGAGCACCCGCTGGGCCAGACCCCCACCGAAGCAGACCCCGGGTATGTAAACCCACCGTACTGGGAGCGGCAACCCAGCCAGTTGAGTCGGGAGATTGCGGCCCGTGAAAGGAAGAGAGAGGAGGTGTTAGCCCGTACCATCGAGGGGAAGGAGCACCTAAGGAGCGCCGACTACTGGGTATTGGGCCCCACCCACCAGGGCCAGGTCCGGCACTTCAACAAGGACAAGGGCTGGGGATTCTTGTACGACCCTGGTCTGGAAGTGGAGGTGTTCTTTTCCCGGCGGGATGTAAACATCCATCTCCCGTTCAGGCATCCCGGACCGTGACCTCCTAACTGGCGACTTGGTGCACTACACCCGGCACCGAGGGGAGAGGGGCTGGTTTGCCCTAGATGTTCAGAGTGGCTGACAGCCCCCTCCTCCACCGTACACCCCCGATATGGAGGTTGAGGAAGAGGAACCTCCCACTGAGTAAAATGGAAATCTGTTGTAACTGAAAAGGACCCGTCCCCGTTGGGACTTGTGTGTTTTTAAAATCTTGTTGCGTGAGTGACTGCTCATGGACAAGGCCGTGGACTAGCCGGCCACACAAAAACTTTTGGGCTTGTAAATATTGCCCTATCCTGCCCCTTTTATCATGCCTTCCCGTTCTGTTGGCCTCCGGAGAGGCAGATTGGAGGTAGGACCCGCAGCAGAGGAGGCTGGGGTCCGGTCACCACCGGGACCGGTGACCATCCTCCGGGGAGCCCTTTAACAACTGCCGGGTGCGCTGTACTGTACCCGTTCCCGCCTGGGTGACCTACCGTGTTCCTGTTTCTGGACTGGGGAAAAGGAGTGCTGCCCATTTCTTAGGGGCAGCATCAAGGCTAGGTTGATTGGGTGGTAAAGGCGGAAGGACATGGACCCGTTCCCGTTTAATAAAGTTTGAAACGTTAAAGTAAAATGCCTCCCGTTAAGGGAAGACCTTCAATAACCATAGTTTGTAGAAATGTTATTATAATTGTAAGTGTTTTTCCCGTTTTTCTTTCCCGTTTTACAGTTTGAAAAATAAAAATAAACCGGAGTTGGTCGGGCAGCCCGCGGAAGGTCTGCATTAAACCAAGGGGGTATGTGACGCCCTGGACCCCAGGGGTCACAGGTAATTACATCAGCCACGTACACACACACACCCATCCCCTGTGAGGTCACACACATGTCACCCGATAGGGAGACCTGATGCCTCCCTCAGGGCGAGTAGAGCACACCGGGTGGGTGGAGTCAGGCGGAAAGACATGCCCACCGAGGAGACTACTGTCCTGGAGCAGGAAGTTCAAGCAGACAAAGTTGACAGTGTCAGGAGGTGAAAAAGGAGAGAGACTGTCAGGGACCTGGGTAGGAGCCTGGGCCCCTTAGAGAACGTCAGGCAGGCAAGCGGTGGTGGCCGTCTGCAGGAGTACAGCAACCGGCGGAACCGTACGGACCGGGCCTGGGTTGTGGCCCGCCGGTCCTGAACCGGGGAGTCAAACGTGTACCGGAGCACCAACAAGAAGGGTACTCAGACCCCGTCCTAGCTTAGAAGCCACTGAGTATAGGGAAATTGACTGATTGCTGGCCAGACCTCACGGGTTAATCCACACCCAAAGTCCTGAAAGAAGGCAAAAGCCCACCGAGTCCGGGTGAGTGCCACCGCCAAGGGCCAAACACCCGACGGGCCAGCGCCTGCGGGCAACCGAGGGCTCCTCCGGCAGCTTAACGCCGGGGAGCGGGCTAACACTGCTTAGGCAGGGGGGCCGAAACACAAACATCCAGAGGTGCACGGGAAAAGGAGCCACCATCAACCCCACAGGGGACATCAGCAGCTGACCGCGGGGACCGACCACTACCGAACTTTGGTTTACCAGTGACTCAGTGTGAATTAATCGTGAGTACACCAGTGCCATCTGGGCACGACACACTACACCGTGGCACGGCACCCTGCACCCCGACTACAACAACCACCAACTCTTACAGTCCCCCACCGGGCCCCGGGACACACCGCCCCTACCCACGGACGGGCTAACATCTCGGCTGCGGTCGCAACACCGATCCCGGACGAGCCCGCCATTACATCAGCGGTGGTGCTTCTCCCGTCACCACGACCCGTGGGTGGCGTCACGACCCGTTACACGACCACCATCATCCTCCCATCGCCTACTCCCCCTTAACAAGAGCGACGTGGCCCCCGGTCCGGAGGCGCTCGTGCCACCGACAACCTGAGCCCGGACCTCGAGCGGCTCGGCCCGAGCAAGCGGAGGAAGCGGCCGGGCCCCTCTCAGGGCGGTACACAAATAACATGGAGCAACTCAAATAGAAATACTTTCCAAAGTTTATTTGAGATGTGAATATTTCAAAACATTAAGTTAACAAGTAATCTTGGAGAAAAAAGAAAACAAGTAACCTTACAGGCCTGGGAGACCCCAGGTATGCCTTCTAGGGTTAAAATACCTTGGTGATTTATGACTTAAAGAAAGTGTTATACAGCAATGAAAACCCATACATGTATTGTGAAAGTAGTTCCTTCATGCAAGTCAAAAGTGGGGCGTCGCAAGGCTCTGTCCTTGGCCAAGTACTGTTTAATATCTTTTTAAATGATCTGGACAATGGAATTATTGGGGAACTCTTTAAATTTGCAGCTGATACTAAGAAAGGAGGAATAGCCAACACTAGAGAGGAAAGAAAGCGTAATTAAAAGCATCTAGACACACTCGAACAATGGGACGAGGCAAACAGAATGGTGTTTAACAGGGACAAATGCAAAGTACTGCTTCTGGGTAAAAGAAATGTGGAAAGGAAAAATATAGTATGGGAGGAACAGAACTAATCGATAGCACATTTGAAAAGGACTTGGGCATAGTAGTAGATCCTAGATTTAACATGAGCCAACATTGCGGTGCTGCAGCTAAAAAGATCAACAAAATTCTGGGATGTATCAAGACAAGCATGAAATCTAGATCAAGAGAGGTCATTATTCCCCTATACTCTGCCCTAGTCAGACCCCATCTGGAATACTGTATATAGTTCTGAGCACCCCAATTCAAGAAATACATCGATATATTGAAGCAAGTCCAGAGAAGAGCAACCAATATGGTAGAGGGTCTGCAAACCATATCATATTAAGACCGGCTAAAAGAACTAGGAATGTTTAATTTGCAAAAGAGAAGGCTGAGAGGAGACTTAATAGCGATCTATAAATACCTGAAAGGTAGTCACAGTGCAGACGGAACTACCCTATTCTGATTAGTACATAGAAGTACAAGAAGCAATGGGATGAAACTAAAAGGAAGGAGATTCAGATTAGACATTAGGAAAAACTTAGTGACAGTGGGGCAGTCAGAGAGTGGAACAGGCTACCATGGGAGGTAGTGAGCTCTCCATCAATGGAAATCTTCAAGATGAAGCTGGATAAACATATAGCTGTGATGATTTAGGAAAACCTGCATTCGCAGGGGGTGGACCCAATGGCCCTTGAGATCCCATCCAACTCCACATTCTATGATTCTATTACCTCTATGCTTACAACTCACTTCTAGATTTCCAATATTAGATAAAAATATGAATCCGTGGAGTGCTTTCAGACGTGAATATGAGTAATTTTTCAAGACCTATATATCATTAATCAGCATAGAAGTATGTTTGCTAGAAGGCCAACTGTTAAAAATTTTGAAAAAAAAAAATCTCCTTTGCAATTTTCTTGCAACATGATTAAACATTTAATCATGATTTTTAACCTTCTGTATTTTAAACAATAATTTGCAAAACATAGAACCCTTAAACCTATATTTTACATATGTATTATGTTAATATTTCAGTGATATAACTGCAGTATAGCACTTTTAATAAAATCGCCATGAACAAACAAATTCAGTGCATTCATTCATAGGTTATTCAGGAGAGAGGACCAAGTAAATTATAAGCCAGATACCTCATTTAAGTTTGTGTTTAATTTTCTGCAATTGTCCTTTGCTATTTGTTATTTTATTATGTTGCACCATATTCTTTAAAATTGCACACGTGGTTCATATAATTTGTGCAAAATAAAAAAAATCCTCCTTATTTTTGTCTTAAAAATTTTTTTTTTGTTTAACATAAAAAAGTTGCATGTTCCAAATAAAATGTTGCAAAACGTTCCGCCAAAATATCTGATGTATGCAAAATCACTCCAAATTACTTTAAAAAAAGGCAAGCAAAATATACTGTATCTTTGTACTGTGTTAGCCAGTAGAGATAAAAACATTTTTTAAAAGAACTGAGAGTCCTCGGTGGTTGATACCTTTTAATGGCTAACTGAAAAGATGGTAATAAATAGCAAGCTTTTGAGACTGCTCAGGTCTTTTCATCAGGCTCAGTATAACACATCAATTAAGAAATGTGCTCCTCAGACCATCTGGGGGCATCACAACTTTGGAACAGACCCCAATCAGAGATCAATAAAACTTTCACTCTCCTTATCTATGAACTGATGCAATATTTGCTGCCACAACGGTTTGTCCCCTTCCCATACAGATAGTTCTGCTTCACATAACTTGTTGTTTTTACTGTTGTGTATAAATATGTGACTCTTCAGATTTTGCGTTATACTGAGCCTGATGAAGAGACTTGAATAGTCTTAAAAGCTTGGTATTTGTTACCATCTTTTCAGTTAGCCATTAAAAGGTATCAACCACTGAGGACTCATTTCATTTAAACAATTTGTTTTAAAAAGGAATAAATTAAAAAAGAATAAGGGGAAGATGAAAAAACGTGATAACCACAAACTAGACAAATAAGCTGCAAATGCAATAATGAATATGGTCCTATTTTTACTGATCACTAAGTATGATTTTTAAAGGATAGACTTACAAAGTTGTTGTATAGATGCTTGGTATCACTTAAAAGATGCTTTGCCATGTTCAATACACTGTCAAATTCTACTTTAGAGTCTGAAGACTTTGGCTTCACAAGGGGAATTGACCAAATTCCTTCACATACACTCATAATAGCAAGAGCTATCTGGTAGAAGCTGCCTGGAAAGATAAGAGAAATAATAATTGGAAACAATACATAAATCAGGAATTGTACTATGGATAAATGATACAAGTGAGTCTATTGTTCAACAACAAAAACAAATAAGTTATACAATTGTATCAGTAAAGTTTTTGTATGTTCATAATCCGAAATAAAGATTCTTATAACTAGAAATATAAAATGAGTGCACACTTAAATATTCTTACACATCAGTGTAATCAATGTAAAGCCTTACGCACAGTCACATTATGATGGAGGAGCACTGCAGAGGCTATAACCACTCACACCTACATTGGGGGCTGGGCTGGACTGTCAGTATGAAGTACACACCGTTATGCATAATAAAACTAATTAGATTGTGCAGAACCACAAGGCTAAAATACTGATTTACAATTATGCTTAAAACATTTTCTTAACAATGGGGTTGAAATTAGGGTACCTTCACACTTAGCGATGCAGCAGCGATCCGACCAGCGATCTGACCTGGTCAGGATCGCTGCTGCATCGCTACATGGTCGCTGGTGAGCTGTCAAACAGGCAGATCTCACCAGCGACCAGTGAACAGCCCCCAGCCAGCAGCGACGTGCAAGCGACGCTGCGCTTGCACGGAGCTGCCGTCTGGAAGCTGCGGAGACTGGTAACTAAGGTAAACATCGGGTATGGTTACCCGATGTTTACATTAGTTACCAGCGCACAGCTGTGTGTGCAGGGAGCAGGGAGCCGCGCACACTGAGCGCTGGCTCCTTGCTCTCCTACCATAGCTACAGTACACATCGGGTTAATTAACCCGATGTGTAATGCAGCTACATGTGCAGAGAGCAGGGAGCCGCGCACACTGCTTAGCGCTGGCTCCTTGCTCTCCTAGCTGCTGTACACATCGGGTTAATTAACCCGATGTGTACAGCAGCTACATGTGCAGAGAGCCGGAGCCGGCAGCACAGGCAGCGTGAGAGCTGTAGATGCTGGTAACTAAGGTAAATATCGGGTAACCACCTTGGTTACCCAATGTTTACCCTGGTTACAGCTTACCGCAGCTGCCAGATGCCGGCTCCTGCTCCCTGCTCGCTTCATTTGTCGCTCTCTCGCTGTCACACACAGCGATCTGTGTGTCACAGCGGGAGAGCGGCTTTGAAGAAAACGAACCAGGGCTGTGTGTAACGAGCAGCGATCTCGCAGCAGGGGCCAGATCGCTGCTCAGTGTCACACACAGCGAGATCGCTAATGAGGTCACTGCTGCGTCACAAAAACCGTGACTCAGCAGCGATCTCGGCAGCGAGCTCGCTGTGTGTGAAGCACCCCTTACTGTTACATGACCAATGTAATTAGATAACAAGGGTAAATCCCGTTATAAATTGTAATTATGTAATGAGGTACAGATTAAAGAGATTTAATGTGTTTCTCATTACATAACTGCAATTTATAAGATAAATTAAACAAATTTTATTGTAGTCTGATTGAAGAATCATATAATTAGGATGCGCTCAGTATTGTAAAATGTTTTATGGGTTGAGAGAAGCAGTCTACAGTCACACTTTCTGACTGCTGGGTTCCAAATCATTGCCGCTTGCAATATGCACACTCTCTCGATTCTCCTGTACTCCTTTTGCATGTATGTAGTCACATAGCCACATGTGATTTGCATAGTTGTGGTAATATGTCAAATAATCTGTCTTGGTTTTTCTCATTGATCTATTGAAGGAAGCGGATAAGAACATGTTAGTATGTAAATCACATAAATGCATTCTTGTGACTGCCCATTTGTTTGGGGAATACAAGGATTTCAGGACTGTGAGCGCACCACACACTGTCCTGTTTCGGCAGTTTGCACGTAGTGATTGCAGACTTTTCTTCTCAACCCAGAAAACAGTATCAGTAAGACATTCTGTAAAACCTATATTGCACAAAAAAGTTATGCAGAGAACAGAAATAAAATGATGCTTAACTTGTTCTCTTTTTTTTTTTGCCTAATTCCAGATGAGTCTTGCCAATTTTTTTTTAATTTGGGAGTCCTTAGTGGTTGATATCTAAAGTGTTCATGGATTGTCTTCAGCTGTTGCTCAGACCCCGTCCACATGATTAAATATTATGAATATACCAATAATAGGCCTGTGGCCAAATGAGTCTTTGAAGCTTTCCTGTATCCCCTATGTATCTCTGTCTATTTTTTTCCCTCATTAATACATCAGTTTAAAGGTGAATAAAAGAGCTGTTGTACTAAACATTGATCAACAAAAATTGTGTTAAATGAGTACTGTTGTTTATTCTTAAAGCATTTTTGTGTTAATTCTAAATATGCAAGCAGAATTTTCCTATGTGGCACCAATTTTCCATAATTTTGCTTTTTTTTCCAATAAATGTAGCCTACATTGCCCAGTCATAAATTTATTTCACTTTTTGAGTGCTCTGATTGTTATAAATGAAGTAAGGTTTGTTTTCATACTTTGGTAACAAACCGAGCTCTAGGTTTTTTACATGGTTGACTAGTTTTAAGGCCCTGTCACACACAGAGATAAATCTGTGGCCGATCTGTGGCCGATCTGTGGCCGATCTGTGGCCGATCTTTGGCCGATCTGTGGCCGATCTGTGGCCGATCTGTGGCCGATCTGTGGCTGCAGTGAAATTGTGGACAATCAGTGCCAGGTTTGTGGCTGTGTACAAATGGAACAATATGTCCATGATTTCACTGCAACCACAGATCTGCCAAAGATTTATCTCTGTGTGTGACAGGGCCTTTAGGGCATGTGCGCACACTGCGTCCTGACCAGTGCAGAAAAAAGCGCACCCTCTGGCAGACTTCACACTGCATTTTGATAAAAAGAAAGCATCCAAAATGCATGTATTTTGGATGCATTTTACATGCGTTTTGGATGCATTTTTGTCAGTGCGGTCCCCTGGCAATTCAGCTCTGCTACATGCCCGCTGACAAATTCACTGGCTGTGTGGACAGTACAATAAAATATAACCTTTATTAATAAATACTATTAAAAAAATTTTGATAACAATTCCACACAATTTTGAAGCCTATCTGAAACACACAGTTAAAAATAACCGGGTTCAGATACAAGAATAGAAGGTAGACTGGTAGTTGTTACTTCAGTCAAAACTGCTACAGTTAATTCTATAAAACATGTCCAGACCTGAACAATAATTATGCTTATGCAGACCCATATATGCTACTGCAACACAATAAGGCCACAAGACTTCAATGCCTGTCCCTTTAGTATAGGGAGAACCATAAACACCCCAAGCTATAGGCTATCAGTTCACTATCGCCTATTAAATATATTTGTAGGCTAGTATAATGATGTTCTAGATGTCCCAGAACGACTGGGGAAGAAGTCAATTTAGACTCTCTTCTATATACTAGAAAAGGATATTATATGTGAAGGAGTAGGACATCTGTCCCCGAATTCACACTTCTCCCAAATAACCTTTACTTAGTCCTACTTTAATGAATGTTAGGAGTGTTGATTCCTATAGTGGAAATTCCCTATCCAGGGTCAGGTTTACATCAATACTTCAAAGCCTGTCCCTTTAGTATAGGGAGAGCCATAAACACCCCAAACTATAGGTTATCAGCTCACTATCGCCTATTAAATATATTTGTAGGCTAGTATAATGATGTTCTAAATGTCCCAGAACGACTGGGGAAGAAGTCAATTTAGACTCTCTTCTATATACTAGAAAAGGGTATTATATGTACAGGAGTAGGACATCTGTCACCGAATAATTATCCTAGCAACGCTATGAAGCCCCTGTGATGACACTATGGCATTTCCGGGTGATGTGGCCAGCCACTATTGGTGCGGTGAGATGGCCTGTGTGATTGGTTCACCCTAACTGCGTGTCAGAAAGGAGGGGGCGGGCACTCCACTATATCAGAGGCAGCGTCGGGTGCGGTGCGTGCTACTGACATAGGGGTCACACTGAGGCATATCTGGGCCATGCAGTGTCACGCCCTGAACCAATGCATATCAGATAGGGCTGTGAAACACTAACTATATGAGTTGCTGACACTCTATTAAGCGTGCTGGTGCCTGTGCTCTGCACATGTGGTGTCTATCAAACGTCTTTTTTACTAGGCTTACAGAACTTGGAATACTGATGTAAGAAGTGTGTTGTCATCAGTGGAGAGCATGTGGAATAAATCTAAAATTTCATCATCCAATCTCGTTTCTTTCTGGGTAAAGCCAAAGGTTTATCAGCAGCCTCTTGTAAGTGTTCAAGCTCCTGCTACCTATACTGAAAAGATACAAGCAGGAGAAACAGAAGAACGAAACCAAAAATGTAAATTTTATTAATAATTGTTTTATTTAAATATGAAAAAGTGAAAAATTACAAAACACTTATAGATCAGGTGCGAAGACAATGAAAGCCAAGTTGCATAGTAACCTGCACAGATTTAGACAGGAAAAAAGGTTAGAGCCCCCTCTCTCTATAGTGAAAAGAATATGTTTTGCTCCCCTGCTCCAGCAAGTGCCAGACTGTAAGCCTTTTTCATAGGATTAGATCACAAAGTAAACCATTTAGGTCAACCTGGTTTAGTTTGTGAGGCTCCCAGACTCATGGCCTAGAATATGAAGACCTACTCAATCAGCTTTTTATTCCACCAAATCAGCATCTGAATCTTATACCTGTTTAAAGGTCCAAGATATTGATGGAGAGGGGACTGGCAGCTCTGACTTTTGTGAAGCAGGCCTAATTACTGAAGGATATCTCAAAGAATTTCTTGTTTTACTTGTTTCTCCAGCAATCTTTGTCACACAGAAATAGCAAGCTGTAGAATGGTCTCTTGGCTCGCTCCTTTATCTTTGGTACAGAAAATGCCGTGTGCCTTGGTTTAATGTTGAGCCAACTTTTGAGCAGTATAACACAAGATCAGCAACAAGTATGGGGGCCCAAAGTTTGTCTTAATTTCCAATTTTGAATCAAAAATACAAGAAATAACTTTTCTTTACCAATGAGAAGCATTTCCATGAGATGGATAAAAACTGTGCTGCCCATTTGAAGAGAAATCCAGAGGTAGATGAATGAAAAGTGGCGTATTTTCCAGTGCGATTTTGAGTCAACCAGACTCTTTCATCAAGACAGCTAGATATACATTCCTGGGTGCAGATGTGAATCTAATCAATATTTGAGAGAGCAATTATTCAGTAATTGTTCCCTCACGTTTCTCAGGACAACCATATCAGTGTGGTTGTACTGATTAAATTAATCTGGTTGACTTAAGGCCCAGTCACACACAACGACTTACCAGCGATCCCGAAAACGATGCGACCTGATAGGGAGCGCAGGTAAGTCGCTGGGAGGTCGCAGGTGAGATGTCACACAGTCAGATCTTACCAGCGATGCAGGAACAATACAGGTCGCAGTAGCGACCTGTATAACGATCTCAGCAGTCACTGTGACCCTGTCGCACAGTGTCAAACACAGCGATGTGTCCTGCCCAGCAGGACATCACCTTTGAAGAAAATGACCTGGACCGTCATCCTATTTTTCAATCTATTTTTCCATACCCCCCACGTCTGTGTTTTAGACAGCCCCCGAATCTAAGAAGCATCATTGTGAGAAGCTCTCTATCCTCTCCAACAACAACAGGAACACTTCCTTGCAACCAGAAAAAATGTAAGACCTGTCCATTTATATTTACAACGGACAAGATAAAGATTCCCAGATCACATCAGGACTACAAGATCCCAGGTACCTTCAGCTGCACCACAACCAATTTGATGTGCTTAATTATATGTACCAAATGTCCAACTGGGGGTCTGTATGTAGGGGAGACAGGACAACAGCTCAGGACAAGGATGAATTCTCACCGCCACACAATTAAGGAAAAAATAATAGATCTACCTGGGGCCAAACATTTTTGTAACCCAGACCACAACATCATGGACATGAAATTGCTGGTATTGAAAGGAAATTTCAAGTCCCAGAGAGACAGAAGAGTCTGGGAGTACAAACTTATTAAGAAATGTGCTCCTCAGACCATCTGAGCATCCCAACTCTGCACCAGACCCCAATCAGAGGACAATAAAACTTTCACACTGCTTATCTATGAACTGCAGCAATATTTATGGCCACAACAGTTTGTCCTCTTGCCATAGTGATAGTTCTCCTTCACATAACTTGTCTTATTTACTGCTCCATTCTATGTCCTGTTGTGTATAAATATGTGACTCTTCAAATTTTGTGTTATACTGAGCCTGAAGAAGAGACCTATGTAGTCTCGAAAGCTTGCTATTATTACCATCTTTTCAGTTAGTCATTAAAAGGTATCCACCACTGAGGACTCTCAGTTCTTTTAAACAATTTATTTATCTGGTTGACTTAAAAATGTATCAACAAATAAAGCACTTTTTATTCATCTACCTCTCAATTTCTCAAGTGCGCAGCACAGTTTTTATCCATCCCATGGAAATGCTTCATATTTCAATTGTGTAAATTGCAGCTGCCTAGTTCTCATGTGCTTCAGTGGTTGTGTCTTAAGCCCGCTTTACACGCTACAATATATCTTACGATGTGTCGGCGGGGTCACGTCGTAATTGACGCACATCCGGCATCGTAAGTTACATTGTAGCGTGTGACAGCGACGTGAAAAAGAAGGATTTCTGTTGTGCCTCACATCAGGCATCCGTATCAGCCATGGCATCAGAAATGGTGTGAAATTTGGTACCCTTGAGGTGTTTCTTAAGGTTTGGAAACAGATGATAGTCAGAGGGAGCTAGATTTGGTGGATAAGGTGAGTGGTCAACCAGCTGGAAGCCCAGCTCTACCAGTTTTGCCGTGGTCGCTTGTGCAGTGTAAGCGGAGGCGTTGTCTTGCAGGAAAAGATTCCTTTGGACAGTTTGCAGCACCTTTTCGCCTTCAGAGCTGGCTTCAATTGGTCCAAAAGTCCACTAGCAGCATGCCCTCCTTATCCCAGAACATAGATGCCATCACCTTAGTGGCTGATATTTGCACCCTGAACTTCTTTAAATGAGGAGAACCACTCTGCCTACACTCTTTTGACTGCTCCTTGTTCTCAGGATCATACAAATAAGTCCAGGTCTCATCCATAGTGACCAGTTGATCCAGGAAGTTCTTATGAGTCCAGAATAGCTAACAAATGGACTGGGAAGTTTTCACTCACATGCTTCTCTGATATGTTGTCAAACATTTGGGGACCCACTTTGCAGATAGCTGCCTCATGTCCAATGGTTCATGGATAATGACACAAACACGTTCATGGAAAATCCCCATGATGTCTGCTATTGCTTTAGCTGAAATTTGTATTCTCCAGTATGAAGTTGTGCACAGCATCGATGATCTCCGGAACAAGCACTATGCTAGGTCGTCCAGGACGTTCCTCATCATTGTTGCTGAAGTGTTCCGTTTTAAATTTGGCAGCTCTGTTCTTAACTGTGGAATATGAAGGTCATTGATCCCCCAATGTCTGCAACATATCACCATGAATATCCTTCATTGGCTTTCCTTGCAGAAACAAGAATTTTATCACTTCTCTGCTCTCAGTTACTGTGACTTTCGCATTAGAATCTGCCATTTTGTTTTTCCGCGTGTGTAGAACACTGTTGCCATAAACAACAAACACAACAGTTTGAAAACATATATTAGACACATAAGGCTTTCATGTGATGTATCATTCATTACCATAGAAACAAAAAAGATCACAAAGCCAAAGACTTATCAGTATGTAGAGTTTTTCCCAATAACCTTGGAGATGTCGGTGACGAGAACAGTCTCATCAAGACATTGCGTTATTTGAAAGCTGTTATAAATGGAAATTGAGACCAAAAATGCTCACAGACTACTGTTGGGGACTAAAGAAGGATGTGCCTAAAGCTAAATATTTAAGAAAATTGAACAAATATTTATTTCTAAATAATTAAAAAACTAAAAGTTGGAAGTAATTTCTGTTAAGCCCTTCACCCCCGGGCAATTTTCTGTCTTTCTGGGGGGGAGGGTTTTCGCTACCCTTCTTCCGAGAGCCGTAACTTCTTTATTTTTCTGTCAATCTTGCCATATAAGGGCTTATTTTTTGTTGGTCGAGTTCTACTTTTAAATGAAGCCATAGGTTTTACCATATAGTGTACTGGAAAAGTGCAAAAAAACTGCAAAAAAAGTGCGATTGCATGATTGTTTTTAGGATAGTTTATTCAGTGTTCACTTAATGGTAAAACTGATGTGTCGGTGTGATGCCTCAGGTCGGTATGAGTTTGTAGATACCAAACATGTATAGGTTTACTTTTATCGAAGGAGTTAAAAAAAAATTCTGAAGTTTGTAAAAAAAAGTCAAATTTTTTTGCGCCATTTTCTGTCATCCATAGTGTTCTCAATTTTCAGGATCTATGGCTCAGTGACAGATTATTTTTTGCATCTTGAACTGACATTTTTAATGGTACCATTTTTGCGCAGAAGTTCTGATCGCCTGTAATCAAATTTTGCGTAAAATCGAGGCGACCAAAAAACGTGATTTTGCTTTTTGGAACTTTTTTGCCGCTACGCTGTTTAGCGATCAGATTAATTGATTTTATATTTTTATAGATCATGCATTTCTGAACTCGGCAATACCAAATGTGTGTATATTTTTTTTTGACCCTTTCATTTTCAATGGGGCAAATGGGGGGGTGATTTGAACTGTTAGTTTTATTTTTTTTATAATTTCTTAAAACTTTTGTTTTTTAACTTTTTTTCATTTTACTATGAAAAGTATAGCCCTAGGGGGCTATAATGATCAGCAGTCTGATCGCTCATTTTTTCCTGTAGATCAAGCAGCATTGCTCTGATCTGCACAAAAGCAGCTCTCCTTTCACACACGGTCCTCTACTGCCTGTAAGAGGAACTGACTCATGGTAGCTACAGGAGTCATCACATGACTCTGTGCTACCATGGCAACCATCGGATCCAAGTGATCACATCAAGTGACTTCCGGTGGAGCTGGGTAAGTGAATGCTTACCGTTGCGCGCTGTTACATTGTGCTGTGACATTTTCACAGCGCGCTGTAAGGAGTTAACAGGCACGAGTGGGCAGCGAATCCACTTGTGCTTCATAGCCACACATGTCAGCTGTTCAAATCAGCTGACATGTGCAGCGATCGCTGCTGGTTGCCCACAGCAGCAGGCAGGGATTAACTTGACACGATCCATGATGTATCTAGTACGCCATGTGGCATTGAATACCATGAATGCCATGAAGAAGTTAAAAATAAAACTTTCAAAAATGTAAACTCGTGTTACTGAAAATCCCTGCCCGATAGAAAAATTCTGAAAACAGATTTGGAGTCAGGACAGGAGACAAATTACCATAAGAAACAGAATATCAAATGGATTTAAAAGAAAAAAAAGTAGAATTTTGTAGACAAGTAAAATTCTTTAAAGTTTTAACTTTAATTGAAAAACTACCGCGCTAACTGGATGAGTGGGAAAAGGGAGTGAATGGGTAGACCTAAATTTTGGTATACAAATATGGAGACACAGCAGGGAATTGGTAAACTGTAAACTGATTTATTGTATAATAATTTAAGATAAAACACAAGTTTTAAAATTATAAATAAAAACAAAACAAAAAACCTCTGCGTGGAGGTTTTGTTGAGAGGGACCTGGTGAGGAACTTAGGGACAGAAGTGGAATCTTGGGACCTGTTAGCAATACACACAGAGGTTTTTTGTTTTGTTTTTATTTATAACTAGCTGTACTACCCGGCTTCGCCCGGGTTAATAATTCTTGTTAACAAAATAGAATGTATTAACAAAAATTTATTCTGCACACAATATCCGCTGCCCGGGATAGTAACTGTCTCTCTGTTTCTCTCCCATTCTCTGTCTGTCTTCCCCTTTGTATATATCTCTCTGTCTCTCTCTCTATTTCTTTGTCTGTCTCTTCTGTCTCTTTCCCTGTCTGTCTCTGACTGTCTGTCTCTTTCTCCATCAGTCTCAATCTCTTTCCCTGTCTGTCTATCTATCTCTTTCCCTGTCTGTCTATCTATCTCTTTCCCTGTCTCTCTCTTTCCCTGTCTATCTATCTCTGTCACTTTCCGTTTGTCTCTTTCCCTGTCTGTCTCTTTCCCTGTGTCTGTCTCTTTCCCTGGCTGCATTGTGACATGCCAACATTCCATATAAGGGCGTGGCTGCGCATTCTTCTGAAGTTCTGGCTGCACTGTGGCTCCCAGCTCCATTCGCTTTAATGGAGGCAGGTTTTTTGGTGAATAACAGTAAAGCGCGGGGTTAAAATTTCCCCTCAAAACATAGCCTATGACGCTCTCAGGGTCCAGAAGTGTGAGTGTGCAAAATTTTGTGGCTGTAGCTGCGACGGTGCAGATGCCAATCCCGGACATACACACATACACACACACATACACACATTCAGCTTTATATATTAGATTTTAAAACTTGTGTTTTATCTTAAATTATTATACAATAAATCAGTTTATAGTTTACCAATTCCCTGCTGTGCCTGCATATTTGTATACCTAAATTTAGGTCTACCCATTCACTCCCTTTTCCCAGTCATCCAGTTAGCGCGGTAGTTTTTCAATTATTTCTTCTTTTAGACAGGTTTATGCAGACCCTGCCAAGTGCCTGCAGCTTCCCCCCCCCCTCTTTTTATATAATTCACTGATATTTTCAGTCCTGTATCCCCTCCCTGGCATCACCTCCACACCCCCAGAGGTAAGTATAGCCCCTTTCCCATTCCTTGTGGAAGCGCTAGTGTCCATCTTTATAAGTTTTAACTTTAAATGAATAACCTCACCATATGAATTTTCATAAGGGTTTTTACTCATAATGACTAGGACAAATTAATATTGGAATATTATGTCAGAAGCCAACAAAAAGCCACTGGATATGTGGTGGAAAAGTAACTTGATAAAAAAAATCCATGCTAGAGTAAAAGTCTCACTTGTCTGGGATAGCTAATAAGGAACCAATGCCATAACCACTGTTGTAAATATGCCACTTAATTAAAAGAGAAAAAGATGTGTGGGCTGATATTTATTTAAGTGGTCTAGAACAGCTGGATAACAGAATATTGGCTGTCATCCACCAAAAATGGAATGTTTCTTATACCTACTAAAGAACACCAGAGATGAAGAAAGTGATACAAATGTAGAACATGACAAATGTAAATTGCTTACTGCTAATGGTACATTTTTTTCAATTGCCAAGCAACTGCAGCTGTTCAGAAAGGAAAATAATTTCTAGTGCATATTAAGAACACAAAATCCCCTATTTCAAACCTGTTAATCCCAAACCTGATCTCAAAATAGGGCTATATTACCCTTACTGAATAATTGCTCTCTCAAGTATTGATTATATTCACATCTGCACCCAGATATGTATATATTATATCTACTAAATTATTAGTGTAATTATATTCTAGTGTGTAAGTTACATCAAAAAGGTTTTTTGTCTATCATTACTGCCATGTTAGAGGTGTTTTAATATCACAATTAGATAACTAGCATACTTTTCTAAATCATTAGTAATATAATATATATTTTTCATCAATTTTACTCAATATTATATAGACAGTTTTATTTTGGAGGGCAATACTATTCATTTACCAAGTTAATTCACTCTAACAAAGCAAGTTATGAGCTATATTAAAAGTCTGAAACAAGGGAGTTCAAGATTTGCTCAGCTTTCTCTAAACTACTGGGAAGATGTATGAATGGATAGTTTTTTGTTTCCAGCTCTACCCTTCTTTGTGACATATATTCCTGGCATCCTTGGCAGAGGATTCAATTCTAGCTGCTAGATAACAAATGTGAAAATTGTGGCTTGTTCTTTAATCTGTCTTCCTTTTTTTCAATTTCATGTTGAAAGAAACATAACTGCTGTTAATACTGCATTTTGGCTCAGATTTATCATTTACATTTTAGAGGGCATTTTTTGTCTTGTCTTTCTTTTTACATTTGTGAATTTAGCACGAAAATCATTTAAATGGTGCTCAATGTTTGATAAACTGATACAAAATCATCAGGGCTTATGTTTTTTTCTTTTTTGCATCTTTTAGAGTAAAAAATTGCACAAGCCTTTAAATGAACTTTAGAATGTTTCAACAGGATATGACTTTTTATGCCGCTATAGGATGCTGCATTGTAACTATGCAGAAGGACGGTTTTGGGTTTCTTTATAACTGGGACTACTTCTCTGTTGGCTACAGACTGCACCTCAATGGGGAGGGTTACATAGTTACATAGTTACTTAGGTTGAAAAAAGACCTAGGTCCATCTAGTTCAACCTTCCTCCACCAGTTCTAGATTTAGTCACTAAGTCATTTATAACCAACAATGTTTTGTGTACTGAGGAAATCATCCAGCCCTTTTTTAAAAGCTGTTATAGTATCTGCCATTACTACCTCTTGTGGTAGGGCATTCCACAGTCTGACAGCTCTAACTGTAAAGAACCCTTTCCTATTTAGCTGTAGGGTAGAGATGTGCTGAGGGGAAAATAGCTATAATGGTGGAGAAGTGTTTAAACTCGGGAGTGGAATGGGGGGCATTTACTGTAGAGAAGAGGCAGATAGAGCAGATAGTGACTTGGTCATAAGTAATGAAAGGAGGGGTTAGGATAGTCAATACACTAAGCAAGAATAGAGGTACAGAGAAATATAAAGTGCATGTACACTAATGCCAGAAACCTCACCAACAAGATGGAGGAATTAGAAATAAATTTTGTTGTAAAAAAAATGATGATATGGTGGGGATAATGGAGATATTCCCTGGACAAGAGCTACAACTGGGCTGTTAATTTACAGAACTATAGTATGTTTAGCAGTGATAGGCAAACTCGCAGATATCCGGGATCGGCTGGACTAACCGAATTCTAAAAAAAAAAACCAGGTCTGGCCTGGAATTGATCCTGGGTATCTGGCCAGACGCCGGTCCCCATATAAGTCTAAGGGGACCAGATTCCAGAGCTTAAAAATGGTGGTAGAAGCGATACCAGGATTAGAGTATGTGCGCTATACTTACCGAATCTCTGACACGGCTGTAACTGCTTTTGGGTAGCTCATTCTTCTTTTGGGGCTATTTGCTGCTTCCCTCACCCATCGGCAGTCCTAGTATCTGTGATTGGTTGCATTCAGACAGCGCCCCCAGTCTGTGTGACAGCTGCTTGCAATCACAGAACCTGTCTGTGAGTCACCGTAGATTGGAGTAAAAATAAATAAATAAATTGTTGTAGGGTCTCCCTTATAATAATACCCAGCACAGATAAAGCACACAGCCACAGGCTGCAGCCCCCAGCCGTTTGCTTATCTTGGCTGTGTATCAAAATAAAAGGAAGCGCATGTGGCTTTTTTTAAAATTATTGAAATAAATAATTTAAAAAATGTTGTCCAGTCTCCCCCAATTTTGATAGCCCAATTTTGCTGGGGGAAGATATTCTCAGGCTGGGGAGACCCATGCTTATTGGATCCCCTAGCCTAAAAATAGCAGCCTGCAGCCCCCCCAGGATTGTTGCATCCATTAGATGGGACAATCCCGGTACTTTATCTGGCTCATCCAGATTACCTGATGCGGTGGTAATTGGGGTAATAAGAGGATAATAACAGCTCACAGCTGCAACTAAGCCCTAGATTTACAATTGGAGGTAGATATGAGACCTCCCCATTACTAATCTGTAAATGAAAAGAAATAACACAACACTAAATAACACTAAAAATCCTTTATTTTAAATAAAATACAAAAACCCAACCTTTTTCACCAATTTATTAACCCCCCAAACACCCAGGTCCGAGGTAATCAACACATGGTCCCATAGCGATTCCAGCTGTGCTCCATCTGAAGTCACAGTGAGTGGCCATAGAACAAAACCACCCACTGTGAGCTTCAGCCAAAGAATGTCTGAGCTGCGCGATGAGCGGTAACATCACTCAGGCTATTTGTGGTCACAGGTGGAAGTTCCCCCGGTCCTCCACCTGTGATCGCAGGTAAGTCCCACTGAGGTCATTCTGTTTAATGAGGTCACCTCATATGATGTTACTTGCGATCACAGGTGGAGGAACGTGAAAACCTCCAGCTGTGACCGCAAATCACCTGAGTGATATCACCGGTTATTGCGTGGCTCACTCTCTGCCTGAAGCTCACAGTGGATGGTCATGTTCTATGGCCACTTGCTGTGTCTTCAGATGTAGCAGCGCTTGAATCATTGTGGGATATCATGTGGATTACGCCAGACCTGGGTGTTTTGGGGACTAATAAGGGGGTGAAAGAGGGTGTTTTTTGTATTTTATATAAAATAAAGGATTTTTTTGGTGTTTGTGTTGCTTTACAAAATAGTAATGGGGGGTCTCATAGACGCCTCTCATTACTAATCTAGGGCTTAGTGGCAGCTGAAAGCTGTCATTAACCCCTTATTACCTTGATTGCCATCACACCAGGGCAATCGGGAAGAGCCTAGTAAAATTCTAGGACTGTCACATCTAATGGATGTGGCAATCCTTGCCAGTGGCAGGCTGCTAATTTTAGGCTGGGGCCCTAATAAGCATGGGTCTCCCCAGCCTGCGAATACTAGCCCTCAGCTGTCAGACTTTATCTTGGCTGGGTATTAAAATTGAGGGGGACCACACTCCATTTTTTTAAATTATTAATTTAAACAATTAAAAAAAAGAGCTGCATGCGGTTCCTCACATTTTGATACACAACCAACTGGGGGGCTGAAACCTGTGGCAATGGGCTTTATTTATTTATTTTATACCACAATATAGATTTCAACCAATCACAGACACTGTCAGGGGGTGGGGTCTGACTGCAGCTAATCAGAGACGTTGGTGGGGAATAAAGTGAATATGGATAAGGAATAATCAGTGTTCCCGGAAGTACAGCCGCGGGAGCAGTTACAGCCACTGGGAGACTCGGTAAGTATATTGTGCTTTAACTCTTTTGCTTCCTATTTCTTAAAGTGATTTCACAATACTTGAAATGGCTGTGATGGGGCCGGGAGTGGGTTTTCTGCAAACACTTACTGAACATTGCCGACTTTTGAGCAAAGTGTTTGGTAAGCTGATCCCGAACGATCTGGCCAAGGCTTGCACCAAATCTGAAATTAGCAAACGCGAACCGAACAGGTTTTATCATCTCCAATCAGCATAGGTTTATGAGGGATCGGTCCTGTCAAACTAATCTGTTCAGCTTCTATGAGGAGGTTAGTTCCAGGCTGGATCAGGGAAATGCAGTGGATGTTGTGTATATGGACTTTTCAAAAGCGTTTGATACAGTGCCACCCAAAAGGTTGGTACATAAAATGAGAGCAATGTGAACAAGGGAAAATATATGCAACTGGGTTAAAAACTGGCTCAGTGATGGGAAACAAATGGTGGTTATTAATGGAACACACTTGGACTGCGTCACAGTTAAAGGGAACCTGTCAGATGCAATATGCACCCAGAACCATGAGCAGTTCTTGAAGCATATTGCTAATCCCTGCCTGTCAGTCCCTGTATACATTAGCATAGATAAAGAGATATTTAGAAAAAGTATTTCTAAAGATCTTATATCGTATGCTAATGAGCGAGGGCAGTATCCCCAAGGGCATTGCTTCCCTTGCTAGATGCCCCCATTAGCATGTTAGTACGCCCCTGTGGGTCAAAGGATGATCTCACTCACATCTCCGCCGTCATCGCATCTGATGCTGGATTTCCGCTCAGTGCGCATGACACCGGGGTTTGGGTCATGCACACTATGAAGCTGGGTGTATGCGCCCTGGCTTCACACTGAACCAGTGCACATAACCGAACCTCCGGGTTCATGCTCACTGAGCTGAAATCCAACATCAAGCGGCGATGGCGGTGGATAGGCGAATGAGATCTCCTCTGATGCTGCGCATTCATTAGCATGTTAGCACGCCCACAGAGGCGTACTAACATGCTAATGGGGGTGACTAGTAAGGGAAGCAACGCCCTTGGGACTACTGCCCTCGCTCATTACCATAGGATAAAAAATATTTACATATACTTTTTCTAAAGATCTCTTTATCTATGCTAGTGTATACAGAGATGGTTAGGTAGGGACTAGCAATATGCACCCAGAACTGCTTGTGGTTCTGGGTGCATATTGCATCTGACAGGTTCCCTTTAACAGTGGGGTACCACATGGTTCACAATTGGGTTCGCTACATTTTAATATATTTATTAATGACCTTGTAGAGAGCATAGAGAGTATCATTTCAATATTTTCAGATGATTCTAAACTCTGCAGGGTAATCAATACAGAGGAGGATAATTTATTATTACAGAAGATTTTATGTAAGCTGAATGCTTGTGCTCAGAAATGGCAATTGAAGTTTAAAGTGGATAAATGTAAGGTCATGCACTTGGACAGAGGAAATAGAATTTATAATTCTGTATTAAATTGTAAAACACTGGGTAAAATTATCACTTAAAAAGTATCGGGTGTATGGGTGGACGGCAAACTCAACTTTACTGACCAGTGTCCGTCAGTTGCTGTAAAGGCAAATAAAATAAAGGGATGCATTAAAAGAGGCATACACCATGTGCAGACTTGTTAGGCAAGTTGTATTTTAGTTGTTTTTTTTTTATTATTGATCAAGAGTCAAATTTTTTAGTCAAAAGACTAATAAATATCAAATCTTAATATTTTTGGAAGTTGGAGTGTTTTTTTTTTAGATTTGGCTATCTTAGGAGGATATCTGTTTGTGCAGGTAACTATTACTGTGCAGACTTATTAGGCAACTTAATAAAAACCAAATATATTCCCATCTCACTTGTTTATTTCACAAGGTAAACCAATATAACTGCACAAAATTTAGAAATAAACATTTCTGACATGCAAAAACAAAACCCCAAAAAATTAGTGACCAATATAGCCAACTTTCTTTATGATGACACTCAACAGCCTACTATCCATTGATTCTGTCAGTTGCTTGATCTGTTTACGATCAACATTGTATGCAGCAGCCACCACAGCCTCCCAGACACTGTTCCGAGAGGTGTACTGTTTTCCCTCCCTGTAGACCTTACATTTTATGAGGGACCACAGGTTCTCTATGGGGTTCAGATCAGGTGAACAAGGGGTCCATGTCGTTATTTTTTCATCTTTTAGACCTTTACTGGCCAGCCACGCTGTGGAGTAGTTGGATGCATGTGATGGAGCATTGTCCTGTATGAAAACCAAGTTTTTTTTGAACGATACCGACTTCTTCCTGTACCACTGCTTGAAGAAGTTGTCTTCCAGAAACTGGCAGTAGGTCTGGGAGTTGAGCTTCACTCCATGCTCATCACAAAAAGGTCCCACAAGCTCATCTTTGATGATACCAGCCCATACCAGTACCCCAACTCCACCTTGCTGTCGTCTGAGTCGGAGTGGAGCTCTCTGCGCTTTACTGATCAGCCTCTGGCCCATCCATCTGGCCCATCAAAAGTCACTCTCATTTCATCAGTCCATAAAACCTTTGAAAAATGTTTCTTAAGATATTTCTTCGCCCAGTCTTGACGTTTGATCTTATGTTTCTTGTTCAAAGGTGGTCGTTTTTCAGCCTTCCTTACCTTGGCCATGTCCCTGAGTATGGCACAGCTTGTGCTTTTTGATACTCCAGTAACATTGCAGCTCTGAAATATGGCCAAACTGGTGGAAAATGGCATCTTGGCAGCTTAACGCTTGATTTTCCTCAATTCATGGGCAGTTATTTTGCGCTTTTTTGCCCAACACGCTTCTTGTGACCCTGTTGGCTATTTGCCATGAAACGCTTGATTGGTCTGTTATCACACTTCAAAAGTTTGGCAATTTCAAGACTGCTGCATCCCTCTGCAAGATATCTCACTGTTTTGGACTTTTCAGAGCCCGTCAAATCTCTCTTCTGACCCATTTTGCCAAAGGAAAGGAAGTTGCCTAATAAGTATACACTCCTTATATAGGGTGTTGATGTCATTACACCGCACCCCTCCTGATTACAGAGATGCACATCACCTGTTTTACTTAATTGGTAGTTGGCTCTCAAGCCTATACAGCTTGGAGTAGGACAACATGTATAAAAATTATCATGTGATCAAAATACTCATGTGCCCAATAAGTCTGCACACAGTGTAGATGCTTATGAGAAAAACAAAAAGTATTACCCCTACACAAGACACTAGTGTGAGCACACTTAGAATACTATGTACAATTTTGGTCTCCAGTGTATAAGAAAGACATAGCTGAACTAGGGCAGGTGCAGAGAAGCGTAAACAAGGTTATTTAAGGAATGGGTGGATTGCAATGTCAAGACAGGTTGTTAACCTTGGGGTTATTCAGTTTGGAAAAGCCAAGGCTTAAGGTCCAGTCACACTAAGCAACTTACCAGCGATCCCAACAACGATAGGGATCGCTGGTAAGTTGCTAGGAGGTTGCTGGTGAGATGTCACACTGCGACGCTCCAGCGATCCCACCAGCAACCTGACCTGGCAGGGATCGCTGGAGCGTCGCTACACAAGTTGCTGGTGAGCTCACCAGCAACCAGAGAGCAGGGAGCAGCGCACACTGAGCGCTGGCTCCTTGCTCTCCTAGTTACAGCACACATCGGGTTAATTACCCGATGTGTGCTGCAGCTAAATGTGCACAGAGCAGGGAGCAGCGCACAATGCTTAGCGCTGGCTCCTTGCTCTCCTAGCTACAGCACACATCGGGTTAATTAACCCGATGTGTCCTGCAGCTACATGTGCACAGAGCAGGAGCCGGCAGCACAGGCAGTGAGAGCGGCGGAGGCTGGTATCAAAGGTAAATATCGGGTAACCAAGTACAGGGCTTCTTGGTTACCCGATGTTTACATTGGTTACCAGCCTCCGCAGAAGCCGGCTCCTGCTGCCTGCACATTCAGTTGTTGCTGTCTCGCTGTCACACACAGCGATCTGCGCTTCACAGCGGGAGAGCAACAACTAAAAAATGGCCCAGGACATTCAGCAACAACCAACGACCTCACAGCAGGGGCCAGGTTGTTGCTGGATGTCACACACAGCAACATCGCTAGCAACGTCACAAAAGTTGTTCGTTAGCAGCGATGTTGCTAGCGATGTTGCTTAGTGTGACGGGGCCTTTAGAGGTGATGTTATTACAATGTACACATATATAAAAGGACAGTACAGAGACGTTTCTAATGATCTTTGTACGTCTAGGCCTGCAACTAGGACAAAGGGGCATCCTCTACATCTATAGGAAAAAAGTTTAATGATAAACACATTTGCAGATTATTTACTCTAAGTGCAGTGAGACTATGGAACTCTCTGTCACATGATGTTGTAATGGTTGATTCATCACTAAAATGTAAGAAAGGCCTAAGTGCCTATGTTGAAAAATATAACACAATTTAATTGCACTAGATTCTGTGATTTCGCATTGATCCAGAGAACTAGTCTGATTGCTGTATGTGGTGTCGGATAGTAATTTTTCTCCTAACATGGAGCTTAGTGCCTGCCCCATGGGGTTTTTGCCTTCCTCTGGATCAACAAGTTATGCCATGAGTTGAACTTGATGGACTTAAGTCTACCTTCAACCTTAAAACTATGAAATTTTGAAACTTTTTGCAACATTTCAAAATTTCACAAATGATGAATAAGACTAATGAATGGATATTGAAAACCATGCCTATAGTGTCAAATAACTAAATAAAAAGACAAAACTAAGTATAGAATAATTTTTACTCAAGAAAAAAGGTGTTAAGTTAATTATAAATCAGCCCATTTGTGTCCACTATAGCCACTTTTTTCAGTGTGAATAAGTTTTGTGAAGCATACTAAAATGCATGAACATCAATGGCAAAAATAAAGCAATGGATGGTACCAGCTTCTTAAAAGATAATAACTAGGGATGAGCGAATGTATTCGCCACTCTTCGGTATCAAACGGGCAATGGGGTATTCGAGGTATTCGCTATCCGATGGCTAATATGCTATTCGCTTTGATACTTTCATTTTCATTTCTGACTTCCTGGCACCTTTTTCTGGCCAATGAACACATCTGATGTTGCTTGCCCTCACAGTAACGCCACAGCTATCTTTGTTGTGGTGTTACTGTGATTGGCTTGGCCGCACAGCGTCATAGGGGCTATAAGGCTGCCGCCATTTTGTGCACGCATTAATTCCTGAACTGGCGGTGTAGATAGACTGTACTGTGTGCGGGAAAGCGTTTCTACAGCCAACTAATACTAGTCCTTCTAAGGGCTGAAGATTTTTAGCATTAGCTGCTAGCAGCTGTGTAAATCGTAGAACCAGATATAGGGACAGTGCAATGCGTTGTTTGATATCGCGTTCCTGCTGCAAAATCCAAAATAGTCCTTTTAAGGGCTGAAGATAGTGTGCATTAGGTGCTAGCAGATAAAGAAATCGCAGAAATAGCTATAGGGTTAATGGTAGTGCATTGCTTTTTTCGGTGAGATCCGTTCCTGTTTTAAACTGCCAAAAAAAGAAAAAATCCTCTTATTAGTGCTGCATATGATCTGTTACTCCAGTGAGTAATATAGGGAAAGCTTTTTCCCAGGCAGGGAGAGATTTAAAGCTGTCCTGACATCTGCTACTAATAATCAACAATTCCAGCACTACTACATCCCTTGTGTGTGTTCTGCTAGGAATAGGTATTACAACTTCCTAAAAAAGGTCCCAAAATTGACAAAACAATGGGTTCAGGTGTAGTGTAGTACCTCTCAGCCACTATCTCAATTCATAACAGCACAGTTGCTTCCTTGGCTTCATGGCTTCATGTTTGCTTCATAGCGTACATAAACTCCATAGTACCCTGCTAAAAAAATAGTGTAAATATAAAAAAGAAAAAAAAATTGCTGTCACAGCCTGTAGTTCTGCCTGAAGCCAAATACCATAATATACAGCATCCTGGTGGTGGCTTCATATCTTACAGAACTTAGATAGTGACCTACTGCAACTAACACACAGTGTCAGTGTTCCAAAATTTTAATTAATACTCGGTGTCAGTGGCTCTACTTCTGCATGAAGGCTGATACCTTACTAGCAGCAACCTAGCATACTTTTGGCGGCTTCATAACTTACAGAACGGAACCTACATAGTGTCCTGCTCTTATTAAAACACAGTGTCAGTGTTACCAAATTTTAATTAATACTCAGTGTCAGTGGCTCTACTTCTGCCTCAAGGCTAGAGATGAGCGAACCGGTCCCGGTTCGGCTCGAGGCCGGTTCGCCGAACGGGGGTCCCGTTCGAGTTCGGTTCGTCGAACGTTCGACGAACCGAACTCGAACGTATAGGCTATAATGGGAGGCAATCACAAACACATAAAAATGCATTATAAATGTACACAAACAGTTAATAAACATTGCCATAACACTTACCGGTCCTCGCGATCCCTTCTGCACTCTGTCTCCTGCCGCTATTCCATCCGATGATCGCTGAATCCTCCCGGTGACCTGCACTGCCAGCAGAGAAGCAGGACCTATCGTGACGTCAAAATAGCCATGTGACCAGTCACGTGGCTATTATCTCATTGGCTACAGACTGGTCACATGACTATGACACGTCATGTAGGACCTGCGAGTGCATCTCTCCGGTACACGGTGCACATATGTGTATCGCCGTGTACCGGCGACATGCTCTAGCACACGGTCGACTCCCCGTTCCGTTAGGGACCGGCTGACACAGCCGGTCATTAACGGAGATCACCGTTGCCATAGCAACGCAGTTAGCGGTGACGTCACCGCTAACCGCGGCTCCGGGAGCACCGTTGCTATGGTAACGCGTCTGTCAGCGTTACCGCTAGCAGCCAGCAGTGATCACTCACGGAGTGAAGGCTGCACGCTGCTTCCCGATTGTAGTGAGCATTGTAGTTAGGATGGAGGTTCCCCAGCCCCAAGTGATGCCCCTCACTACAATCGTCACTACTACTACACTAGAAAGAAAGAAGACAGAAGAGCAGGATCGTGGAGGGCTGACAGGGGTAATAAAGATGGAGTCTCTAATGTGTCTGTGTATTTATTTCTATTAAAGTATTTTTTCTCTGTGTGGTGTCTTTTTTTAACCCTTTATTGGAGATTCTTAATGGCCGGGTCAAACGTGCCTGACATTAAGAATCTCTGGCTTAATACTGGCTGGTAAAACAAAGCCAGTATTAACTCATGATTACCCAACAAGCCACCCGGCTCCAGGGCTGTTGGAAGAGTTGGATACAGCGCCAGATGATGGCGCTTCTATGAGAGCGCCATTTTCTGGGACGGCTGCGGACTGAAATCCGCAGCAGAGGCGCCCACAAACCTCGGGCTAACCTGTGCTGCGGATTCCAATCCCCAGCTGCCTAGTTGTACCCGGCTGGACACAAAAATAGGGCGAAGCCCACGTCATTTGTTTTTTAATTATTTCATGAAATAAGTGAAATAATTAAAAAAAACGGGCTTCCCTATATTTTTGGTTCCCAGCCGGGTACAAATAGGCAACTGGGGGTTGGAGGCAGCCCGTGGCTGCCAGCTGTACCTGGCTAGCATACAAAAATATGGCGAAGCCCACGTCATTTTTTTGGTGGGCAAAAAACTTCTGCATACAGTCCTGGATGGAGTATGCTGAGCCTTGTAGTTCTGCAGCTGCTGTCTGCTCTTCTCCATACAGACAGACAGCAGCTGCAGAACTACAAGGCTCAGCATACTCCATCCAGGACTGTATGCAGAAGTTTTTTGCCCCCCTGAAAAAATTATGTGGCTTCGCCATATTTTTGTATGCTAGCCAGGTACAGCAGGCAGGTACGGCTGCCCCCAACCCCCAGTTGCCTATTTGTACCCGGCTGGGAACCAAAAATAAAGGGAAGCCCTTTTTTTATTATTTCATGAATTTCATGAAATAATTAGAAAACAAATGACGTAGGCTTTGCCCCATTTTTGTGTCCAGCCAGGTACAACTAGGCAGCTGGGATTGGAATCCGCACCACCGGTTGGCCTGAGCTTTCTGGGCCCCACTGCTGCGAATTGCAGTCTGCAGCCACCTCAGAAAATGGCATTTTCATAGAAGCGCCATCTTCTGGCGCTGTATCCAACTCTTCCAGCACCTGCCTGCTATACCTGGCTAGCATACAAAAATATGGCGAAGCTCACGTCCTTTTTTTGTAGCTTTTTGGCAAAAAAAAAAAAAATGCTTCCCTGGATTTTCCATTGCCAGTGAAGGTAACACCAAGCAGTGGGGGTTAGCAGCCAGTAGCTGCTTGGATTACCCTTAGCTAGCAATACAAAAAATGCAGTGGGAGCTAACATATATTTTTTTTAATTATTTATTTAAATAACTAAAAATAAAATGGGCTTCCCTGTATTTTGATTGCTGGACATCACAGTGCTGTAAAAATAAATCTTTAAAAAAATGACGTAGCGCTCCGCGGTATTTTTGATTCTCAGCGCAGATAAAGCAGACAGCTATGGGTTGCCACCCCCATCTGCCTGCCGTTACCTTGGTTGGCAATCAAAATACAGGGAAGCCCATTAATTTTTTCTATTTAAAAAATAGTTAAAAAAAAAAAATTACGTTGGGTCCCCCCATTTTTGATAGCCAGCTAGGGTAAAGCAGACGGCTGTAGCCTGAAAACCACAGCTGGCAGCTTTACCGTGGTTGGGGATCCAATGTGGAGGTCCCCTCAGGCTCTTTTTTATAATTATTTTATAAATATTAATAATTACACAATAAAAGTAGGGGACCCCCCAAATTGGATCACCAGCCAAGGTAAAGCGGACAGCTGTGGTCTGGTATTCTCAGGGTGGGAAGGTCCATAGTTATTGGGCCTTCACAGCCTAAAAATAGCAGGCCGCAGGCACCCCAGACGTGGCGCATCCACTAGATGCGCCAATCCTGGCGCTTCACCCCAGCTCATCCCGTGCCCTGGTGCAGTGGCAAACGGGGTAATAAATCGGGTTGATACTAGCTGTAAAGTCACCTGAGATCAAGCCCAGCAGTTTGTGATGTCATGGCGTCTATTAGATACCCAACATCATAAACTGTCAGTACTAACAAAAACAAAAAATCGACAAAAGAAATTTATTTGAAAAAACAGTCCCCAAAACATTTCCTCTTTCACCAATTTATTGTAAGAAAAAAAATAAAGGGGTCCCACGACGACTCTGGACCGTCTAGAATATGGGGGGGAGACACTCAGGGAACGTATCCCCCATTTTCTAGGAGTGCGGACCCTTCATGTGAGGAGTGTGGGTGCAATGAATCTGCACTCACTCTCCCCGGGTCCACAGCAGCAGAGTCCATGTCGTAATGGTTGCTACCAAAGCTGCAATGCCCTGCTCATGAGGTAAGGGCATGCCTAATCAGGAGAACTACTGTAGAGGAAGCTCTGCTCACTGGTATATAGGTGCTCAGAGGTAATAATAGATAAAATTAGTGAGTAACCTCGGCACTCTATATCTCCCAGACTAAGTCAGTAAGTCACAACGGATAGTAATGCAAAATCACTCTTTATTGGTCCGTATTAAGAAAATTTTTTTTTCATAAGCATATATGTTTTTGTCCAAAACAAGTTACAAATGACGTTTCGGCCTGAGCCTTCGTCAGATTGGACTTATCTGCATGTAATCATGAAAAATGACAATAATCAGTATCACATAAGAGTGAGAGAACAATAACATAAACTCGAACAATGTAGAGGTACAATTGGGATGCAGCAAAAAAATTGCAACACAGCAAGAAATGAAACACATGATACAAATGTCATAATACAGTACAAGGACAATATAGTAATGACAAATATGGGGTCAGAGTAGACTTAGACAGCTCTGGTACGAAAGAGATGTCAATCATAAAGTAACATGTGCAGTAGGTGTAGAGCTACACTATGCATGGCAGAGCTAATGGGTAGACCGACCATAGAAAAAGTAGAGAAAAAGTGGAGAAAAAGTGGAGAATAAGTGGAACATAAGAGGAGAAAAAGTGGAGAAAAAGTGGAGAAAAAAGTGGAGAAAAAGTGGAGAAAAAGTGGAGAAAAAGTGGAGAAAAAGTGGAGAAAAAGTGGAGATTAAGAGGAGAAAAAGTGGAGAAAAAAGTGGAGAAAAAGTGGAGAAAAAGTGGAGCATAAGTGGAGAAAAAGTGGAGAAAAAGTGGAGCATAAGAGGAGAAAAAGTGGAGAAAAAAGTGGAGAAAAAGTGGAGAAAAAGTGGAGCATAAGAGGAGAAAAAGTGGAGAAAAAGTGGAGAAAAAGTGGAGCATAAGAGGAGAAAAAGAGGAGAAAAAGTGGAGAAAAAGTGGAGAAAAAGTGGAGAAAAAGTGGAGCATAAGAGGAGAAAAAGTGGAGATTAAGAGGAGAAAAAGTGGAGAAAAAGTGGAGCATAAGAGGAGAAAAAGTGGAGAAAAAGTGGAGAAAAAGTGGAGAAAAAGTGGAGCATAAGAGGAGAAAAAGTGGAGAAAAAAGTGAAGAAAAAGTGGAGAAAAAGTGGAGCATAAGAGGAGAAAAAGTGGAGAAAAAGTGGAGAAAAAGTGGAGAAAAAGTGGAGCATAAGAGGAGAAAAAGTGGAGAAAAAGTGGAGAAAAAAGTGGAGAAAAAGTGGAGAAAAAGTGGAGAAAAAGTGGAGAAAAAGTGGAGAAAAAGTGGAGATTAAGAGGAGAAAAAGTGGAGAAAAAAGTGGAGAAAAAGTGGAGCATAAGAGGAGAAAAAGTGGAGAAAAAAGTGGAGAAAAAGTGGAGCATAAGAGGAGAAAAAGTGGAGAAAAAGTGGAGAAAAAGTGGAGCATAAGAGGAGAAAAAGTGGAGAAAAAGTGGAGCATAAGAGGAGAAAAAGTGGAGAAAAAGTGGAGAAAAAGTGGAGAAAAAGTGGAGATTAAGAGGAGAAAAAGTGGAGAAAAAGTGGAGCATAAGAGGAGAAAAAGTGGAGAAAAAGTGGAGCATAAGAGGAGAAAAAGTGGAGAAAAAGTGGAGCATAAGAGGAGAAAAAGTGGAGAAAAAGTGGAGAAAAAGTGGAGAAAAAGTGGAGAAAAAGTGGAGAATAAGAGGAGAAAAAGTGGAGAAAAAGTGGAGAAGAAGAGGAGAAAAAGTGGAGAATAAGTGGAGAAAAAAATGGAGAAAAAGTGGAGAAAAAGTGGAGAAAAAAATGGAGAAAAAGTGGAACACCCTTTGGTACCTTTCATGTGGCACTAAGGGGTGCTTAGCTTTGTATTTAGCCAAAAAAATGAAAAAAAAAAATGACGTAGGGTTCCCCCTAGTTTTGTAGCCAGCTAGGGTAAAGCAGACGGCTGCAGCCTGCAGACCACAGCTGGCAACCTCACCTTGGCTGGTAATCCAAAACTGAGGGCACCCCACGCTGTTATTTTAAATTAAATAAATAATTAAAAAAAAAAACACGTAGGGGTCCCCCAAAATTGGATCACCAGCCAAGGTAAAGCAGACAGCTGGGGCCTGATATTCTCAGACTAGGGAGGTCCATGGTTATTGGAATCTCCCCAGCCTAAAAATAGCAGGCCGCAGCCGCCCCAGAAGTGGCGCATCCATTAGATGCGCCAATCCTGGTGCTTCGCCCCAGCTCATCCCGCGCCCTGGTGCGGTGGCAAACGGGGTAATATATGGGGTTAATACCAGATGTGTAATGTCACCTGGCATCAAGCCCTGGGGTTGGTGAGGTCAGGCGTCTATCAGATACCCGACATCACCAACCCAGTCAGTAATAAAAAAAAAATAGACGACAAACACATTTTTATTTGAAAAAACACTCCCCAAAACATTCCCTCTTTAACCAATTTATTAGATTGAAAAACAAATCCAGGTCTGGTGTAATCCAAGGGGTTGCCATGACGATGCACACTGTCCCAGTCAATGAAGAGCAGGATGTTCCCCATTGGCTGGGAGAGCAGTGCAGTGACCTGAGCTAACATCAATGGGTCAGCCCAGGTCACTGCAGGGGGGTGACAAGTGCTGCTGTCAGTGAGGTACATTACCTGCGCTGATCTCCAGCACACTGACAGCCCCTGTCACTGAGGTCAATGACCGGCGCCTTCACATCAAGTATCGCGAGAGGTCCGTGACGTCACCGCCAGTGTCAGTCTCGGGTCGGAAGCGATAGGTGATGTGACAAGCGGCGGCCATGGAGGACAGTGACAGCGCTGAGGTCGGGATGGCGGGACTTCATCACCGCAGGTAAGCCGAGCGAGCGAGCGGGCGGGCGGGCGGGGGGGGGGGGTGGATGTGTGTGTGTGTGTGTGTTTGTGTATGTATGTGTACATGCCGCGGGCAGGAGGGGGTGGAGCGAGCTGAGCGGGAAAGTGTGGGCTTCCTGCACGTAACTAAGATAAACATCGGGTTACTAACCAAAGCACTTTGCTTGGATACCCGATGTTTATCTTGGTTACCAGCTTGTGGCAGGCTGCCAGCGATGGCTCCTGCTCACTGTAGCTGTAAAAAGCCCTGCTTTTTGCTGCTAGAACCGTTCTCGAACGTATCTAGAACTATCGAGCTTTTAGCAAAAAGCTCGAGTTCTAGTTCGATCTCGAACAGCCCAAAAATCACTCGAGCCTAGAACTGGAGAACCACGAACCACGAACCGCGCTCAACTCTACTCAAGGCCAATACCTTACTAGCAGCAACCTAGCATACTGGTGGCAGCTTCATATCTTACAGAACCTACATAGTGTCCTGCTCTTATTAAAACACAGTGTCAGTGTTACCAAATTTTTAATTAATACTCAGTGTCAGTGCCTCTACTTTTGCCTGAAGCCAAATACCATTATAGCACTAAGCTAGCATCCTGGTGGTGGCGTCTTCATATCTTACAGAACCTACATAGTGTCCTGCTCTTAATAAAACAAAGTGTCAGTGTTACAAAATTTTTAATTAATACTCGGTGTCAGTGCCTCTTCTCCTGCCTGAAGCAAAATCCTGTTATAGCACCAAGATAGCATCCTGGTGGTGGTGTCTTCAGATCTTACAGAGCCTACATAGTACCCTGCTCTTACTAAAACACAGTCTGAGTGCCAAAAACCAATACTAAAATAAACGTGGTGTCAAACCCTGTTGTTTTTTTAAGGCTGAAAGACATTCACAACATCTTTGTTGATTCCACCAAGTGGTACTTTGTCCAATAAAGGTACCTTGCGGTTTTTAGACTTACAGAAACAGCTTTCGTGGGAAACTATTAACACAAGTTTAACAACCCGGCATCAGTGTTGTTGCAGTGCCTGTAAGGTCACATTACAGTATTCACTTTCAAACAATCAAACCAAAAAAAATGGGAAAAAGAGGCGGTAAGGGCCGTGGACGAGGTGGTAGTGACAGTGGTGGTCGCCCAAGTGTACCGCCCTGCGGCCTCGGCTGCGGCCGCCGAGCCGCTCGGATCCATGCTCGTACTGCTGGCGGTGGCTCGAGCCTCTCACGGACCCGGGGGTCACGTTGCTCTGAAAGGGGAGGCTGGCGCTGCACGCGGGGGATGCGGGGATGCTGGTGTTGGGGTTGTTTTCGTGACGCCACCCACGGGTTGTGGTGATATGGGACACCACCGCAGCGGTAAAGATGGTGGGGCTCCCGGAAGAGATGGCAGGGCGCAGCTCGGTTGTTAACCCCTCCATGGGTAGGGGCGGTGTGTCCCGGGGCCCGGTAGCGGGGGAGCTGTGGTGCAGGGCGCCGTGCTGCAGTGCGATGCGATGATGTGGTACTCACAATTAAGTCACTCAGAGGCGCTGGTAAACCAAGCAAGGTGGAAGACAGGTGGCCCACGGCCGGCTGCAGCACTGGACGGTGTGACAGGGTCCTCCTTTCTCCTGCACCTAAGCTTGTGTGGACCACGGTGCCTAAGCACGGGTGGTCCGCTCCCCGGCGGGTATGTCGTGGGAGTTCCTTTGCCTGCAGGCGCTGGCCCTCGGATTTATGGCCTCTGGCGGTGGCTGTTATCCAGTCAGTTTTGGGCTGTTGCCGTCAATCAGGACTTTGGGTGGGAAAGGACCCCGTGAGGTCCAGACCTCAATCAGTGAATTTAACTATCTGGTGGCCTACGGCCTAGTCAGGGTCTGAGTACCCTTCCTGGTGCTCCGGTAGACTGTTGGCTCCCCGATTCGGGTCCGGTGGGCTCCAACCCAGCATCGGTCCCTACGGTTCCACCGGACGTGTTCCCGGTCTCCTGCAGGCGGCCCCTGCCGTCTGCCTGCCTGACTGTGTATCGGTCCTGGGCTCCTACCCAGGCCCCAAGCAGTGCTGTGTGTCACACGACTGTACTCCTCCACTACCACTTCCTAACTACCTCCAACAACTACTCCCAACTACACTCAACTGCTTTTCCTGTCTCAGCCCAGCAGACTCCTCGGTGGGCGTGTCTTTCCGCCTGACTCCGCCCACCTGGTGTGCCTGTCTAGCACTGAGAGAGGCAATCAGGGCTTAATTGACAGGTGTTACCTTCCTAGTGTGGGGAGGGTGTGTGTGGTGTGTGTAATGACCTGTGACTCCTGGGCTCCAGGGCGTCACACAAGCAGTGTGACCGAGCCAAAGAAAAAGGTTCCTGCTTTATCTACCTCCACCTTCCTATCCTAATTTTCTTGTCCATGTGGGAAACCACTCTTACGCCCTGAACAGTGCGAACAGGTAACGAGTTGGCTAGCAAAAAATGCCTCCAGTTACTTGTCAAGTAGCAAATCCCAAGGGTCCACACAGAGGCTGGGCCATCGAATCCTCAGCCTGGTCCTCCTTCGTCACAACATCAGTATTCTAAGGCAACATAGGACCCCAAAGCAAGTTACTTTGAGGAACTGTTTATGGGACCCTTTGACCTTTCTTGCCTCTCACAGTGCAACACCACCAATGCAGGTGAGTTCGTGGTGTGCAGTGATACACAGATCTTTGAGCACCCAAGGCCAGAAGAAAGCCATGCTGTTGGCTGTGACATGCCGGGCAATCAGGTGGAAGTGTTGGAGGATGATGAGACACAGTTGCCCTCAGGTCAGCCTGAAACCTCCATTACCGAAGATGTTGACCTTCAGAAATTTGAAGATGACCTAGTCGATGATGAGGTGACTGATCCAACATGGACGGGTGGCATGAATTGCGAGAGCAGCAGTGCAGAGGAGCATGTGCCCATAGTTCGCAAAAAGGCTGTAAAAGATAGAGTTTCGACCACTGCCAGAGGTCAATGAACTGTGCACATGACACCACCACCTGTGGCATCTCAGAGTCCAAGGGTCCGTGCACCACCTGTACCATCTCAGAGTCCAAGGGTCTGTGCTGCGATGGTGTGGGAGTTTTTTTCCAAGAGTCCTTTGGACCAAACGGTTGCCATTTGTCAAATCTGTCACACCAAGCTTAGCAGAGGCAGAAATACTTCCAGCTTGGGCACCTCCACCATGAGAAACCATATCTTAGTCAAGCACACTACTAGGTGGTTGAAAGCTCTAGGTGAAAAAAAATGATTTCCAGACTCAAAACTCTGCCACTTCCCCTCAGCTGCCTGCTTCCTAAACTGGTGTGCAAGAAGGTGGTGCCTTCTCCCAACCTGATGTTGGTCAAACTCAATCATCAACGCCCACATCCACTTTAATGTCCCAGCATTTCGTTCAGTTGTCCATACCACATACCACAGACCTTCGAAAAGAAGCGAAAATACCCCGTTACACACCCAAGGGCCGAAACCATAGCTACACACATTGCACGATTGATACTGTGACGGGGGTTTACAACAGAGCAAAGGATGGACGAGGCCGAGGGACGATCCAACAGGTTTATTCACAAGAACACTGGAACAGCACACGATAAGTCCACGTAAAACAGATTCGGGGGCCCTTCCCGACAATCCTCGGACCGGATAACAAAGCAATTGTCCTTACAGTAGTCCAAAGAGTTCCACACAATCCCACGGGCCGCCACACAGGCCTAGCTCCGTCCGTGTCCACAGCCACCCAGGCTGGGAGCTCCTTCCTTTCTTTAGTTTCAGCTCCCTCTGAAGTTACAAAAAGGGAAATGCATTGTCTGTGCTCCTTGACCAGCCCACCATGTTTGTTCAGGGGGTAGAGGTCACACATCCTTTCATCAATGGTTTGGTCCATCACAGGGCTCCAATATGTCTGCCAGCCACAGTAGATGAAGGGATCCCCTGCTGTGCAGAACAATGACTATTCCTTCACTGGCCAATGCAATTACAGACTGGATACACAACTCTGGATAGAAGAAGACAGGCTATTTACATAATCACATTAGATGCCAAGACTACAATTGTATGAGAGAGACACATTGAGACCAGTAGCTCCCCCAAGAAAATACATGAATTACAACTAATACAACCAGGGAAATATACATATCATGACATAGTATCACAGCATATACAGTAAGGGGTTAATTACATCTTCACAATCCCTCCCCCTCCCAACTTGTGTACGTACTAGGGACCTCTACAGGTCACTGGTTAAGTACACACAGGCAGAGCGTTACTTACATGTGGCTTCATGCAGCCACGAATTGGCATCGTAGCTCTCCCACATCATTGCCCAGGAGAACAGCTGCAGGCAGACCACCCATCACCCCAACCACACATCGCCTGACCCCAAAACCAAAGTTCAGATCCACAGTGGCTGTGGGAATAGTCCTCCATTGTCCACCAGCCAGTTCAATAACAATCCCAGGTCCTCTATGAATTGCCTCAGGCCGAACCACTCGGGGATCAGCCAGTGTGAGGAAAGCACCCGAGTCACAAAATCCAACAAGTCTCTGTCCATCCAGCACAACCTCCTGCAAGTGCTTACCTCGATGAGCAGAAGTCGTCATAACTGCGGGTCGCACCCCGTAAACTCCTGGTGGTGCAACATGGGGGGCTGAGTCACTAGGCCAGTCCTCACATAACGGTGCCACATCTTCCTCCATGGCACTGGGCTGTAAATAATTAACAATCCGATTGGGTGAAGGATCAGTCCTCATTTGAACAGCTGGGCAGGAGACTTGCCGATGCCCTGGCTGTCCACATTGATAGCATCTGAGCTGGGTCTCCCTCCATCCAAGGCGTCCTCTTGGGTAAGGGGTAGGGGAACTTGGAGGCCGGCTCCCACCTGAAGGTGCTGTAGGGGTTTGAGGATGATTCCTCCATGGCCTGGCTGGGCATGAGGCCTGCAAATGCCCGGGATGCCTACAAACATAACACCTGCGCTCTGTTACTTCCTCTCCCCGGCGTATTCCAGAAAGTGCAGTAGAAGCAACTGGAGGCACATTAACACGGGTATCAACATGTGGTGGCTTAGAGGAACGGGGAACAATGGGGACAGAATAACTGGGGGCATCCGGTGTTGTGGAGCTGTTAGGCGTCTCTCCATCCTCCAACAGAACCCTCCACTGAGGCTTGATGGTGAGAGCCTCATCAGCGAGAGCAGCAGCTTCCTCCACTGTCGCTGGTTTTCTCTCACGCACCCATTCCCGGATCTCAGCGGGGCACTGGGCAAAGAATTGTTCTTTTAGGATGACCTGCAGGAAGGTCTCCCAAGATAAGGCCTCCTCTGCCTCCAGCCAGCGATTACATATTTGTTTGAGTCTATGAGCATATATCTTAAAAGACACTTCCCCATCACAGGCTAAAGCACGGAACTGAGTCCTGTAAGTGTCTGGGGTCACAGCATAATGTTCTAGAATAGTCTGTTTAATATCCGCATACTCACAGTTCCACCGAGGGTCCATAGCTCTATAGGCTTCAGCAGCTCCCCCCTCTAGGAGCCCAACCAGATGCCGGACACGCTCCCTGTCCGGGACTTCCATTAATCGACACTGATGCTCAAAGTCCTGGAAGAAGCCCTCAATGTCGCCTGCAGCCTCATTAAACGGCTTAAAGTCTTTGCGGGACACCCTGGGAAGTTCCCTCATGATGGGTGCTGGGGTTACAGTCTGTCTGGAACCTCTCGCGGCTTCCACAGCGAGCTCCTTATCCAGCAGTGCCATCTCCTCCATCCTGCGCTCCTTCTCTTTAGCTCCACGCATGGCCTCCCTCTTATCTTCTATGGTGGCCTCATCTCCAAGCAGTGCCATCTCCTCCTTGTACCACACAACCCATTGACTTTCTTGGGTATTCACCTCCGGCTGCCGTCTTTCTTCCGTTTGCTGTGAGGATCCTTCCTCCACGTCATTTTGCGAACAGACTCCTTCTAGCGCCTCAATCAGCTGCTCCTTGGAGAGTCCTTTGAAACGAACTCCTACTTCACGGGCCTTTGATTGCAGGCTCCCCAAAGTCCAGGTCTTGTACTCTGCAGTGCTGGTTCCTGATGTTGAGCCATTGTCCTCCATTCCTTCTGCTCTGATCCCACCGCTGCCAACCAGTTTGTGACGGGGGTTTACAACAGAGCAAAGGATGGACGAGGCCGAGGGACGATCCAACAGGTTTATTCACAAGAACACTGGAACAGCACACGATAAGTCCACGTAAAACAGATTCGGGGGCCCTTCCCGACAATCCTCGGACCGGATAACAAAGCAATTGTCCTTACAGTAGTCCAAAGAGTTCCACACAATCCCACGGGCCGCCACACAGGCCTAGCTCCGTCCGTGTCCACAGCCACCCAGGCTGGGAGCTCCTTCCTCTCTTTAGTTTCATCTCCCTCTGAAGTTACAAAAAGGGAAATGCATTGTCTGTGCTCCTTGACCAGCCCACCATGTTTGTTCAGGGGGTAGAGGTCACACATCCTTTCATCAATGGTTTGGTCCATCACAGGGCTCCAATATGTCTGCCAGCCACAGTAGATGAATGGATCCCCTGCTGTGCAGAACAATGACTATTCCTTCACTGGCCAATGCAATTACAGACTGGATACACAACTCTGGATAGAAGAAGACAGGCTATTTACATAATCACATTAGATGCCAAGACTACAATTGTATGAGAGAGACACATTGAGACCAGTAGCTCCCCCAAGAAAATACATGAATTACAACTAATACAACCAGGGAAATATACATATCATGACATAGTATCACAGCATATACAGTGAGAGGGTAAATTACATCTTCACAGATACCCCTTAAAATGTTGCCGTATTGGCTTGTGGGAACAGAGGCGTTCTGCGACCTTTTGGTGGTGTTAGAATATCGGTACTCTGTGCCTAGCCACCACTATTTTTCATGTTGTGTCGTCACCGCGCTCCACAATCATGTGTCCGTAAACATCAAACGGGCTCTCACCAACGTCATAACAGGGAAGGTCCACTTAACCACATACATATGGACAAGCGGAAGTGGACAGGGATGCTACATCTCACAGACGGCACACTGGGTGAACCTGGTGGGGGCTGGTATAGAGTCTGATATACAGTGCCTACAAGTAGTATTCAACCCCCTGCAGATTTAGCAGGTTTACACATTCGGAATTAACTTGGCATTGTGACATTTGGACTGTAGATCAGCCTGGAAGTGTGAAATGCACTGCAGCAAAAAAGAATGTTATTTCTTTTTTTATTTTTTTTTTAAATTGTGAAAAGTTTATTCAGAGGGTCATTTATTATTCAACCCCTCAAACCACAAGAATTCTGTTTGGTTCCCCTAAAGTATTAAGAAGTATTTCAGGCACAAGAACAATGAGCTTCACATGTTTGGATTAATTATCTCTTTTTCCAGCCTTTTCTGACTAATTAAGACCCTCCCCAAACTTGTGAACAGCACTCATACTTGGTCAATATGGGAAAGACAAAGGAGCATTCCAAGGCCATCAGAGACAAGATCGTGGAGGGTCACAAGGCTGGCAAGGGGTACAAAACCCTTTCCAAGGAGTTGGGCCTACCTGTCTCCACTGTTGGGAGCATCATCCGGAAGTGGAAGGCTTATGGCTTACTGGGCTTCCTGTTAGCCTTCCACGGCCTGGACAGCCTTTGAAAGTTTCCACCCGTGCCAAGGCCAGGCTTGTCCGAAGAGTCAAGGCTAACCCAAGGACAACAAGGAAGGAGCTTCGGGAAGATCTCATGGCAGTGGGGACATTGGTTTCAGTCAATACCATAAGTAACGTACTCCACCACACTGGTCTCCGTTCCAGACGAGCCCGTAAGGTACCTTTACTTTCAAAGCGTCATGTCAAGACTCGACTACAGTTTGCTCATGATCACTTGGAGGACTCTGAGACAGACTGGTTCAAGGTTCTCTGGTCTGATGAGACCAAGATCGAGATCTTTGGTGCCAACCACACACGTGAGGTTTGGAGACTGGATGGCACTGCATACGACCCCAAGAATACCATCCCCACAGTCAAGCATGGTGGTGGCAGCATCATGCTGTGGGGCTGTTTCTCAGCCAAAGGGCCTGGCCATCTGGTCCGCATCCATGGGAAGATGGATAGCACGGCCTACCTGGAGATTTTGAGCAAGAACCTCCGCTCCTCCATCAAAGATCTTAAGATGGGTCGTCATTTCATCTTCCAACAAGACAACGACCCAAAGCACACAGCCAAGAAAACCAAGGCCTGGTTCAAGAGGGAAAAAATCAAGGTGTTGCAGTGGCCTAGTCAGTCTCCTGACCTTAACCCAATTGAAAACTTGTGGAAGGAGCTCAATATTAAAGTCCACATGAGACACCCAAAGAACCTAGATAACTTGGAGAAGATCTGCATGGAGGAGTGGGCCAAGATAACTCCAGAGACCTGTGCCGGCCTGATCAGGTCTTATAAAAGACGATTATTAGCTTTAATTGCAAACAAGGGTTATTCCGCAAAATATTAAACCTAGGGGTTGAATAATAATTGACCCACACTTTTATGTTGAAAATTTCTTAAAATTTAACTGAGCAACATAACTTGTTGGTTTGTAAGATTTATGCATCTGTTAATAAATCCTGCTCTTGTTTGAATTTTGCAGGCTCTAACTTATTTGCATCTTATCAAACCTGCTAAATCTGCAGGGGGTTGAATACTACTTGTAGGCACTGTATATAATTCCCACACCCAGAATAGCGGGCCCCACTTCAATCACAGTTTCAGTAGACTCCTGCACAGCAACAACTCCCTCCTACTCTTCATCTGGCTCCTGTGCATCCTCCTCAACATCCGTCGGTGTCCAACCGTCGACATCATTCCCCAGCTGGGATCTCTGCAGCACTGCCTCGGCTAACCGGCAACACGCTCTACTGAAGCTCATCTGTATCGGTGACAAATCACACATGGCACTTGAGATTTTGAAAGCAATAACTGAGCAAACAGATGAGTGGCTTGCACCATTGGACCTCCGTTCAGGGATGGTAGTGTGCAATAATGGTCATAATCTGGTGGAGGCTTTAATGCTTGGAAAGCTTGTACACGTTCCTTGTATGGCCCACGTTGTAAATTTAGTAGTTCAGCACTTTCTCAAAAAATACCCTGGATACCAGACCTACTTACTAAGGTACAACATATTAGCGCCCATTTCCGCAAGTTATCTCCCTCTTTTGCTGGCCTGGCTGTGCTGCAGCAGCGCTTACACTTGCCTCGTCTCAGATTAATGTGTGACCTCCCTACAAGATGGAATTCAACCTAGCATATGTTGTCCAGGATCCATGAGCAGCAGAGGGTAGTATTCCAATTCCAGCTGGAACATGCCCGTCAGTCGCAGCTGCGAGTCATAAATACTGCAGAGTGGGTATGGATTGCAGACATTTGTCAGGTCCTAGAGAATTTTGATTACTATACCAACATTGTGAGCAGTGATGATGCTCTTATCAGCATTACCAGTCCACTGATTTGTTTATTGAAACACTCTCTGGATGGTCTGACTGACCAAAGTGTTAATGCACCTGAGGTGTCTGTGGATCTAGACTTCACAATGGTTGCTAGTAATTTGCACAACCTCGGCCAACAGGCTCAGGCCACCTTTGGTCAGCATCATGAGGATGAGACAAATTCGTTTCGCTACTTTTCGACACAAATAAGGATTGTACTAAGGAAACATACAAGAGGGCTGTAGTAGAGCTGTTGATAAAACAGTTACCCTCAGATCATGCTGGCATCAGAGGTACCGTGTCATGTCACACAACAGGATTACAAGAGAGGGCTATGAATAGTAGGAGCAACACAGGCAGGGGACTAATGTGCCAAAACTGGTCCATTTTTCACAAAACCGTCAACTCAGAACCAGATACCAGTTGAGGTAACTATGACAAGGAGGGAACACTTAAGTAAGATGGTGAGGGACTATGTAGCTGAGTGTATCAGCATGCTTTCAGAGTCTACTGTTCCCTTTAACTATTGGGTTTCCAAGCTCAACACTTGGCTAGATCTCACCTTATACGCTTTGGAAGTGCTAGCTTGCCCTGCTGCGAGTGTGTTGTCTGAGCGTGTTTTCAGCTCAGCGGGGTCAATAATAACAGACACTTGCACATGACTCTTAATGGAAAGTGCAGACAGTTTGACAATGATCAAAATGAACCATAGGTGGATTGCCCTAGAGTATTTCAGGCCGCCTGTTAACAAGACCCAATAATAAGTGTAGCCCCAAAATTTGTATTTCTTAAGTTCAAATAAGTTCCATTGTTTCTCATTCAATACTATTTTGTCTTCTATCATCTAATGAGACCGCATGACTAATCTAACTTGTTATGCTGCTACGATGTAATTGTTTGGCCCAATCACCCAGGGCAATATATTTCAAGCCTTTGTACATTATGCACTGGCACAACCACTGTCGAGGCTACACTGTCTAAAACAACAGCTCTGATGTCCCAGCGTAGCGTTCATTTGTCCATAAAACATAAATTACTGAATCATTTGAATAGTATTTGAATAGAGGGCCACTTTAGCTAGTGGTGTTGGTGGAGGAGGAGGAGGAGGAGGGCAAGGCCAACACCCAAATGGCCACATTGGCAATAGCACTGAAAAGTGTTATGGAGTACGTATTCCAACTTTCACACCAATGATATAGGGGACACAGAAAACTACAAATGACTGCCATCCCTCACCAATGTATGTTACAGGGCCCACCTAAGAGCCCTAAGAAGTCTGAGATTTGAGGACAGCCAGTGGCCCTTTCTATATTTGAATAGAGGGCCACTGTAGCCGCTGGTGTTGGTGGAGGAGGAGCAGGAGGAGGGGGGCAAGGCCAACACCCAAATTACCACATTGGCCATAGCACTGTAAAGTGTTATGGAGTACTTATTCCAACTTTCACACTAATGATATAGGGGACGCAAAAAACTACAAATGTCTGCCATCCTTCCCCAATGTATGTTACAGGGCCCACCTGAGAGCCCTAAGAAGTCTGAGATTTGAGGACAGCCAGTGGCTTTTCCTACATTTGAGTAGAGGGCCACAGGAGCCATTGGTGCTGGTGGAGGAGGGCAAGGTCAACATCCCAACAGGCACATCGTAGCTGATATTTTAAAGTGCTGTCAAATATGTCCCAAAAAAGGAGGTGTGAGACAGACACCAATATAATGTATAAGTTACTGCCCTGTCTAATCGAAAAAGAAGGAAAAATGTAGAAAACAAAACGTGTGAACATATGCTACAGTAGTTTTTTTGGATGTTGGGGTTTGATTTGACGTTTTATTACAGTGATTAGGCACTATAAACTGTTTCTTAGCAATTTCCCCTCTTTTACTTTGGTTTGAGAGCTGTTCTGGCGACTACGGAAGTGCCGCATGCTGCTCTGAACAAGTTATTCCAAGACACCAGAAATGCAGTCAGGCATCTTCTACAGGCTGTGCCCATACTGTTTCAGCCTTTTTCCATCGATTTCAGCCTTTTCCTCAGTCACCACAGGTCACCGTTGGGTCCAACGTAAAATTATTCTGGTTTCCCATAGACTTACATTGGGCATCGAATATTTGCGAATAGTCAAATATCGGTGAGATATTCGCCGGATATCAGTTGAATTGAATATTAGGGTATTTGATCATCCCTAATAATAACATGATAATTATAGAGGACAAAGAAAAGGCTGAGATATTAAACAGGCACTTTTCATCCATGTTCAGCAAGTAACGGACTATTCCAGGGATCATTAACAAAGCAAAAATCAAATTTTGCTACTTGATTTAACTAATTTAGCACAAGAAAAGTACACTTGTGTCTGAACAAATTAAACATTGACAAATACCCTGGGCCAGATGGCATTCAGCCATGGATATTAAGGGAATTGAGCTTAGGAATTGACAGACCACTGAATCTCATCTTTTTAGACTCTCTTATAACAGGTTTGGTGCCTAAAGCCTGCTTTATACGCTACAAGATATCTTACGATGTGTCGGCGGGGTCACGTCGTAAGTGACGCACATCCGACATCGTAAGGTATGTTGTAGCGTGTGACAGCGACGTGCAATTGCGATTGAACAAAAAACCGTTCATTGCATACACGTCGTTCATTCCTGACGAATTGAATGTCAGATTGGTCATCGTACCCGGGGCAGCACACATCGCAGTGTGTGACACCCCGGGAACGATGAACAGATCTCACCTGCCTCCTGCGGCTCCCAGCCGGTAATGCAGAAGGAAGGAGGTGGGCGGGATGTTTACGTCCTGCTCAGCTCCGCCCCTCCGCTTCTATTAGCCGGCTGCCGCATGACGTCGATGTGACGCCAAACGTCCCTCCCACTCCAGGAAGTGGACGTTCGCCGCCCACATCGAGGTCGTATGGAAGGTAAGTATATGTGACGGGGGTTAATCGTTTGTGTGGCACGTTCAACAAATTGAACGTGCTGCATATACAATGGGGCGTTGCAAATCGCACACGATATCGTATGCGAAATTGCAACGTGTAAAGCTGGCTTAAGGATTGTAGGTTGGCTGACGTGGTACCCAGGGCCGGCGCCAGCACCCGGCAAACCCGGTCAAATGCCGGGGCCCTGAGCTGCCGGGGGGCCCACTCGTGTTGGCAGGAGTGGCGCACCGCTACTCAGGGGGGCCCGGTGGCTGTGCTGTCACCGCCCCCCGCCGAGGATCGCGCTTTCAATTGCATCGCATGTGCCGATACAATTGAGAGCAATGATGAGAGAGTGAGCGGCGCTCTCTCTCTTATCATTCTCCCCGCTGTGACTGTCGGCGTTCTGACAGCGCTGCAGAGGACCGCGGTGACGTCATCACTGCGCGCCTGCTGAGAGGTCAGAGCGAGCGACAGCAATGGACGACGCGCCGAGGAGACCGGATCAGCGGGGGAACGAGGAGAAGTGAGCCGCCCCTCTACTGACACTGGGCTCCCCTGACTCACAGGCCGGCCACTACACAGCGGCACTAGTACACATAGGGGCCCGGCAGCCGCTCTGCAGAGCCGGCTGCTATGTGTAGTGCCGCTGTGTAGTGGCCGACAATGCGACCGTCAGGGAGCCGGCCTGTGAGTCAGGGGAGCCCAGTGTCAGTAGAGGGGCCCCTGACCTGGAGAGGCCACCAGCCGTTTCTAAGCTGCAGCCGATAACGAGCTCCTGATCTGCACAGAAGACGGAATAATCCATCCTGCAGGACCTGCGATGATGTCACGCCCATGTGACTGTGTGGGAGGAGACACAGGAGGCCGGGCAGAAAGCAAGAGGAGATTTGAAGGAGATTTGGACACATGACTGGTAATAAGAAAAGAGGGGACATGAGGGGAAAGGGGGCAGCTGCAGGGTGAGTGGCATATGAGGGGTGCAGACTGTAACAGAAGGATGTGAAGGGTGCAGAGTGTTTGAGAGGGGTAAGTTGGGGTACAGGCAGGGTGAGATATGTGGGCAGGGTGTGTGAGATATGGGGGTGTAGTGTGTGTGTGTGTGTGAGATATGGGGGTGCAGGCTGTATGGGGAGCAAGGTGTGAGATATGGGGGTGTAGTGTGTGTGATATGGGGGTGTAGTGTGTGAGATATGGGGGTGTAGTGTGTGTGTGATCTGGGGGGTGCAGGCTGTGTGAGATGTGGGGGTGTAGTGTGTATATGGGGATGCAGGCTGTATGGGGAGCAGGGTGTGTGAGATATGGGGGTGTAGTGTGTGTGATATGGGGGTGCAGGCTGTATGGGGAGCAAGGTGTGTGACATATGGGTGTGTAGTGTGTGTGATCTGGGGGGTGCAGGCTGTATGGGGAGCAGGGTGTGAGAGATATGGGGGTGTAGTGTGTGTGATATGGGGGTGCAGACTGTATGGGGAGCAGGGTGTGTGAGATATGGGGTCAGGGGAGTAACTACCGCGGTCGCAAGGGTCGGAAGGAGAAGAGAGGTACTTGTTTTTTTTATTTTGCTGGCTGCATGACACATGGAGGCCCTGGGAGTGCTGGCTGCATGATATATGGAGGCCTGGGGGTGCTGGTTGCATGATATATGGAGGCCTGGGGGTGCTGCCTGCATGACACATGGAGGCCTGGGGGTGCTGGCTGCATGATATATGGAGGCCTGGGGGTGCTGGTTGCATGATACATGGAGGTCTATGGGACTACATAATAAACATGAAGGACACCTTATACATGGACTAGGGGTGCATTATAAATGGAGGAGTATGGGGCTGCATAATACAAAATGAAGGACACCTTATACATGGAATATAGGGGTGCATTATACATGGAGGAGTATGGGGCTGCATAATACAATATGATTTATGGCGCTATTTTATAATACATATAGGACTATGGGGGCTACATTATAATATATGGAGGAATATGGAGGCTACCTTATACATGGACTATGGGTGTGCGTTATAAAACTGGAGGCCTATGTGGTGCAGTATAATATATGGAGGACTATGGGGTGAATTATAATACATGGAGAACTTTGGGGAAATGCATTGTAATACATTAACTATGGGGGTGCATTCTAACATATCAAGGGTTATGTGGGACCCTTTATATTATACGGAAGGCTATGTGGGGGCCATAATAGTATTTGGAGATCTATATACAAGGGGGGACAAAGATACAAGTATGGGATGGAAATGTTTTGTCCTGAGGGAAAAAGGCTCTTTCACTCAGCACCCAGCTTTCCCATGCTCTGCTGTACATCTCTCAGCACCCAGCTTTCCCATGCTCTGATATGGGAAAGCTGGGTGCTGATGGAAAGATGTATAGCAGAGCATGGGGAAGCTGGGTGCTGAGTACAAGATGAATATCAGAACATGGGAAAGCAGGGTACTGATAGAGGGATTTCAGATCATGGGAAACCTGGGTGCTGAGGGTAAGAGCCAAGTGTCAGCGTCATTATCCTGTACCCCAAGTGTCAGTGTCATTATTCCGTACCCTAAGTCTCGGTGTACGTGGAGGGGGGCCCCGGTCCAAATTTTGCACCAGGGCCCATCAAACTCTAGTTACGCCACTGAGTATTAATCACTGTATTCTACATGAGGGTGCCTACTGCTATCTGGCTCTGCACTGTGCTGTATACAGGCTGTGCTATGTTATATAGCACAGCCTGTATACAGCACAGTGCAGAGCCAGATAGCAATAGGCACCCTCATGTAGCATACAGCTTGTATATAGCCTATATACAAGCTGTATGCTACATGAGGGTGCCTATTGCTATCTGGCTCTGCACTGAGCTATATACAGGCTGGGCTATATACAAGCTGTATGCTACATGAGGGTGCCTAATGCTATCTGGCTCTGCACTGAGCTATATACAGGCTGTGCTATATACAAGCTGTATGCTACATGAGGGTGCCTAATGCTATCTGGCTCTGCACTGTGCTATATAGGTGCTGTGTACTATATGAGGGTGCCTAATGCTATCTGGCTCTGCACTGTGGTATATAGGGGCTGTATACTACATGAGGGTGCCTAATGCTATGTGTCTGCATTGTGCTTTATACAGTCTGTGTACTATATGAGGGTGCCTAATGCTATCTGGCTCTGCACTGTGGTATATAGGGGCTGTATACTACATGAGGGTGCCTAATGCTATGTGTCTGCATTGTGCTTTATACAGTCTGTATACTACATGAAGGTGCCTATTGCTATCTGGGTCTGCATTGTGCTATAAGTGGGCTATATACTACATGAAGGTGCCTAATGCTATCTAGGTCTGCATTGTGCTATATGGGGGCTGCTTAATGTTATATGGGGGCTGCATAGTGCATATGGGGGCTACATAATACTATATGGAGGACAATGGGGGCTTCATAACACAATATGGGGGGCTGCAAACTACTATACCCCCAGAGTTGTATGTCCCCTCCACCCAGGTGCTGTATACCCCCTCAGAGCTGTATGTTCCCTCCACCCAGGTGCTGTATACCCCCTCAGAGCTGTATACCCCCAGAGCTGCATGTCACCCCCCCCACCTCAGTCACTGCCCTCCTCTAGAGCTGTATGCCCCCCATTGCTGTATACCCCTTTCCTCAGTAATATATATTCCCCCAGTAATGTGTTTGTCCCCAGCCTCTCTTGTGATGTATATACAGCAGTGTTAGTGTGCTCTGTGCGGCCATGTCTGTTAGACAAGCCGGGAGGTGAGTGAGGCTGTTGCCGTCTTCCCAATATTAGAAATATATATACAGGATAAATATATAAAAATAATGTGTGTGTGTGTGTGTGTGTGTGTGTGTGTATGATGTGTATCTATCTATGTATGTCAGTGTATATGACTGTCTAGATTTATGTCTATTTATGTGTTTTTGTGAATTTCTCTCTAAATAAGTATGTGTACGTATACCTGTATGTGTATGTATGTGTGGATGGGGCCCACTGAGACTCTTTCGCCCAGGGCCCACAAAAACCTGGAGCCGGCCCTGGTGGTACCGATATTTAAGAAAGGTGAGAGGTTGGATCCAGTTAACTACAGTCTAACATCAGTGGTTTGCAAAGTTTTTGAGGGCATTTTAAAAGTGGATATGCAAAAATATATTGGAGAAAATAATATAATAACTGACAATCAGCATGGATCCATGATAGATAAGTCGTATCTAACAAAGCTATCGGGTTTCTTTGAGGAGATAAGTGCAAATCTGGATATTGGCAATGCAGTTGATGTGGTTTATCTGGACTTTGCAAAGGCATTTGATACTGTAGCACATGACAGCTTTATAATGAAGCTTCAGAAGCAAGGACTAGGGGAAACTACATGCAGATGGGTAAGGAATTGGCTAAAAGATAGGAAATAAACGTCATCATAAATGGGATATTCTCTAAATGGGTTATAGTAAGAAGTGAGGTACTGTAGGGATCTGTGCTAGGACCAATAACTTTTAATCTCTTTATTAAATCAGATCATTTTTATTAAATAGACAACAGTTGGTACAGAGCAAAATGGATAGACCTCACATTGCATCAATATCGACACCATAGTCACAGTATTAGTCAAAGTTAAAAATCCATCCTCTGTAAAATTTTCAACAGTAGTTCGATTTTCCATAAAAGAACAGTTAAACAATATAACCTTGTGTATTAACAAAAATGTGAGATATAATGCTGAGTGTAGGTATGTACAGTATGTGTGTGTATATCCGTAAAAGGAATCCGCAACATTGTATGTACAATCACAAAATTTTGCACAGACACCCCATATGACTTAGGGAACATCATAGACTATGATTTGAGGGGAAATTTTAACCCTGCGCTTCACAGTTATTCGCCAAAAACCCTGCCTCCATTAAAGTCAATGGAGCTGGGAGCCACAATGCAGCCAGAACTTCAGAAGATGTTGGCGTGTCACAATGCGCAGCCACGTCATAGTATCATAGTATCATAGTTTTTAAGGTTGAAGGGAGACTCTAAGTCCATCTAGTTCAACCCGTAGCCTAACATGTTGATCCAGAGGAAGGCAAAAAAAACCCCAATGTGGCAAACAAGTTCCAATGGGGAAAAAATTTCCTTCCTGACTCCACATCCGGCAATCAGACTAGTTCCCTGGATCAACACCCTGTCATAAAATCTAATATACATAACTGGTAATATTAAATTTTTCAAGAAAGGCATCCAGGCTCTGCTTAAATGTTAGTAGTGAATCACTCATTACAACATCATGCGGCAGAGAGTTCCATAGTCTCACTGCTCGTACAGTAAAGAATCCTCGTCTGTGATTATGATTAAACCTTCTTTCCTCCAGACGTATCGGATGCCCCCATGTTCCAGTCGCAGGCCTAGGTGTAAAAAGATCTTTGGAAAGGTCTCTGTACTGTCCCCTCATATATTTATACATTGTGATTAGATCCCCCCTAAGCCTTCGTTTTTCCAAACTAAATAACCCCAAGTTTAATAACCTGTCTTCGTATTGCAGCCCACCCATTCCTCTAATAATCTTGGTCGCTCTTCTCTGCACCCTCTCCAGTTCAGCTATGTCCTTCTTATATATCGGTGACCAGAATTGTACACAGTATTCTAAGTGCGGTCGCACTAGTGACTTGTACAGAGGTAGAACTATATTTTTTTCATGAACACTTATACCTCTTTTAATACATCCCATTATTTTATTAGCCCTGGCAGCAGCTGCCTGACACTGGCCACTAAAGTGAAGTTTACCATCCACCCATACACCCAAGTCTTTTTCTGTGTCTGTTTTACCCAGTGTTCTACAATTAAGTACATAATCATAAATGTTATTTCCTCTACCCAAGTGCATGACCTTACATTTATCTACATTAAACTTCAATTGCCACTTCTCAGCCCAATCCTCCAATTTACATAAATCTCCCTGTAATATAAAATTATCCTCCTCTGTATTGATTACCCTGCAGAGTTTAGTATCATCTGCAAATATTGAAATTCTACTCCGCATGCCCCCAAAAAGGTCATTTCTAAATATGTTGAAAAGAAGCGGGCCCAATACTGACCCCTGTGGTACCCCACTATGAACTGAGACCCAGTCCGAGTACGTACCATTAATAACCACCCTTTGTTTCCTATCACTGAGCCAGTTTTTAACCCAGTTACACATATTTTCCCCTATCCCCATTATTCTCATTTTATGTACCAACCTTTTGTGTGGCACCGTATCAAAAGCTTTTGAAAAGTCCATATACACAACATCCACTGCATTTCCCTGGTCCAGACTTGAACTTACCTCTTCATAGAAGCTGATCAAATTAGTTTGACAGGATCGATCCCTCATAAACCCATGTTGATACTCTGTCATAAGGTTATTTTTCTTGAGATACTCCAGTATAGCATCTCTCAAGAAACCCTCAAGGATTTTACCAACCGTAGAGGTTAAACTTACCGGCCTATAATTTCCCGGCTCAGTTTTTGTCCCCTTTTTGAATATTGGCACCACATTTGCTATGCGCCAGTCCTGCGGTACCGACCCTGTTATTAAGGAATCTGAGAAGATTAAAAATAATGGTCTATCTATCACAGAACTCAATTCCTGTAGTACTCTGGGGTGTATGCCATCCGGGCCCGGAGATTTGTCAACCTTAGTGATTTCGAGGCGGCGGCGTACTTCCTGCTGGGTTAAGCAGGTAATATTCAAGGGTGAATTTATAGTATCACTGGTCATGTCATCTGCCATGGCATTTTCTTGTATAAAAACCGTAGAAAAAAAGTCATTCAGCAGGTTGGCTTTACCCTCATCCCCTTCCACCAAGACTATTTTTAAGGGGGCCAACACTATCGCTTTTCAGTTTTTTACTGTTTATGTAGTTAAAGAATATTTTAGGATTATTTTTACTTTCTCTCGCAATGAGTCTCTCTGTCTCAAACTTAGCTAACTTAATTTGCTTTTTACATATTTTATTTAATTTTCTATAATTATATAATGCCTCATCACTACCTACCCTCTTTAATTCTTTTAAGGCTTTCTGTTTTTCTTTTATTGCTTCCCTTACAGCTCTATTTAGCCATAGGGGTTTCCTCCTATTTCTAGCATGTTTGTTCCCATAGGGTATATTTTCTGCACAAGCCCTATTCAGGATGCTCATAAAAGTCTCCCATTTGCTTTGTGTACTTTTATTACTTAGTACATCATCCCAGTTTATTGCACTAAGATCATCTCTCAACCGTTTAAAATTTGCTTTCCTGAAGTTTAGTGTCCTTGTAGCCCCTCTACTAGACATCTTACTAAAGAATACATGAAAACTTATTATTTTGTGATCACTATTCCCCAAGTAACCCCCAACTTGTATATTTGATATGCGGTCTGGCCTATTGGTTAGTACAAGGTCTAGTAGTGCTCCCCCTCTTGTGGGGTCCTGTACCATTTGTGAAAGGTAATTATCTTTCATTGTTATCAAAAATCTATTTCCTTTGCTGGAACTGCAAGTTTCTGTTCCCCAATTTATATCAGGATAGTTAAAGTCCCCCATAATAATTACCTCTCCGAGACTCGCTGCTTTATCAATTTGCTTTATGAGGAGATTCTCTACCTCTTCCATAATATTCGGCGTCTTATAACACACCCCTATCAGTATTTTATTATTCATTCTCCCTCCCCTTATCTCCACCCATAGGGACTCTACATTCTCAGTACCCTCACATATGTTGTCACGCAGGATGGGTTTTAAGGATGATTTTACATAAAGACACACACCTCCCCCTCGCTTATTTGTACGGTCATTCCTGAATAGGCTATAACCCTGTAAATTAACAGCCCAGTCATAGCTCTCATCCAGCCATGTCTCTGATATCCCCACTATATCATAATTTTCTTCCAACAATATTAATTCTAATTCCTCCACCTTATTTGTGAGGCTTCGGGCATTAGTGTACATGCACGTTACGTATGACTCTGTACCTGTATTCCTGCTTACTGTATTAACTGTCCTAACCCTTCCCCCCGTACCACCCCCAATTTCATTACTTGTGCCCTGGTCACTATCTGCACTACATTCCCCTTCTATAAAGTGAATACCCTCGCCCCCCATTCCTAGTTTAAACACTCCTCCAACCTTCTAGCCATTTTCTGCCCCAGCAGAGCTGCACCTTCCCCATTAAGATGCAGCCCATCCCTAGCATAGAATCTGTAGCCAACTGAAAAGTCAGCCCAATTCTCCAGGAACCCAAAACCCTCTTTCCTACACCAATTCCTGAGCCACCTGTTAACCTCCCTGATCTCCCTTTGCCTCTCTGGTGTGGCTCGTGGCACAGGTAGTATTTCCGAAAATACCACCTTTGAGGTCCATGCTTTAAGCTTACAACCTAATTCCCTGAAATCATCTTTAAGGACCTTCCACCTACCTCTAACTTTGTCATTTGTGCCAATGTGTACAATGACCGCTGGGTCCTCCCCAGCCCCTCCCAGTAATCTGTCAACCCGATCAGCGATGTGCCGAACTCGAGCGCCAGGAAGACAACACACTGTTCGGCGATCCCTGTCTTTGTGACAGATTGCCCTATCTGTCCCCCTAATAATTGAGTCCCCCACTACCAGTACCTGTCTTGCCTGCCCTGCACTCCTATTCCCCCCCTTACTGGAGCAGACACTCCTCTGGCGTTCAGAGGTCATGCCTTGCTGCAGCAATGCTACCCCTGTAATGACATCCCCCTCATCTGCCAAGTTTGGGGTGTGTCAGTTCAGGACTAGCCTTCCTAGCACTTTTCCCTTTACCCCCCTTTCTAACTGTCACCCAGCTACCTACCTCACCGTCCTGCCGCTCCCTACTACGATCCTCCCCCACATCTGACCCAGCAAGCTGCTGCTCAGTGAGCAGCACACTCCTTTCCATATTGCTAATGCATCTCAGAGTTGCCAGCTGCTCATTTAGATCCAGTATCTGGGCTTCCAAATGTGCAACTTGCTCACATCTCGAACAACAGTATGCACCCTCGAACGGCTTAGCAATAGTGGAGCACATTTTCTAATGGGGATAGCACTAAACAAATGTTAAGTAATTAAACAACTAAATACAAACAATTCTACTCACACTTACTTTTGCTCACACTTTGCTCACTCACGCTCACAATGAAGAAGACAGGCTAAAATTCGCGCGCCGCTAGGCGCGCTTTTTTCAGAAGTCTTCCTTCCGGCTGTAACGGCCAAAACCCGGTTCTCCTTGAGCTCGCGGTGACTCTTCACTTATCCCAGAAGGCACTGGGAATATGCAAATTATCCTCGCAAGACTCCTTCCTTGGCTTTCAGAAGTCTTCCTTCCGGCTGTAACGGCCAAAACCCGGTTCTCCTTGAGCTCGCGGTGACTCTTCACTTATCCCAGAAGGCACTGGGAATATGCAAATTATCCTCGCAAGACTCCTTCCTTGGCTTTCAGAAGTCTTCCTTCCGGCTGTAACGGCCAAAACCCGGTTCTCCTTGAGCTCGCGGTGACTCTTCACTTATCCCAGAAGGCACTGGGAATATGCAAATTATCCTCGCAAGACTCCTTCCTTGGCTTTCAGAAGTCTTCCTTCCGGCTGTAACGGCCAAAACCCGGTTCTCCTTGAGCTCGCGGTGACTCTTCACTTATCCCAGAAGGCACTGGGAATATGCAAATTATCCTCGCAAGACTCCTTCCTTGGTTTTCAGAAGTCTTCCTTCCGGCTGTAACGGCCAAAACCCGGTTCTCCTTGAGCTCGCGGTGACTCTTCACTTATCCCAGAAGGCACTGGGAATATGCAAATTATCCTCGCAAGACTCCTTCCCTGGCTTTCAGAAGTCTTCCTTCCGGCTGTAACGGTCAAAACCCGGTTCTCCTTGAGCTCGCGGTGACTCTTCACTTATCCCAGAAGGCACTGGGAATATGCAAATTATCCTCGCAAGACTCCTTCCTTGGCTTTCAGAAGTCTTCCTTCCGGCTGTAACGGCCAAAACCCGGTTCTCCTTGAGCTCGCGGTGACTCTTCACTTATCCCAGAAGGCACTGGGAATATGCAAATTATCCTCGCAAGACTCCTTCCTTGGCTTTCAGAAGTCTTCCTTCCGGCTGTAACGGCCAAAACCCGGTTCTCCTTGAGCTCGCGGTGACTCTTCACTTATCCCAGAAGGCACTGGGAATATGCAAATTATCCTCGCAAGACTCCTTCCTTGGCTTTCAGAAGTCTTCCTTCCGGCTGTAACGGCCAAAACCCGGTTCTCCTTGAGCTCGCGGTGACTCTTCACTTATCCCAGAAGGCACTGGGAATATGCAAATTATCCTCGCAAGACTCCTTCCCTGGCTTTCAGAAGTCTTCCTTCCGGCTGTAACGGTCAAAACCCGGTTCTCCTTGAGCTCGCGGTGACTCTTCACTTATCCCAGAAGGCACTGGGAATATGCAAATTATCCTCGCAAGACTCCTTCCCTGGCTTTCAGAAGTCTTCCTTCCGGCTGTAACGGCCAAAACCCGGTTCTCCTTGAGCTCTCGGTGACTCTTCACTTATCCCAGAAGGCACTGGGAATATGCAAATTATCCTCGCAAGACTCCTTCCTTGGCTTTCAGAAGTCTTCCTTCCGGCTGTAACGGCCAAAACCCGGTTCTCCTTGAGCTCGCGGTGACTCTTCACTTATCCCAGAAGGCACTGGGAATATGCAAATTATCCTCGCAAGACTCCTTCCTTGGCTTTCAGAAGTCTTCCTTCCGGCTGTAACGGCCAAAACCCGGTTCTCCTTGAGCTCGCGGTGACTCTTCACTTATCCCAGAAGGCACTGGGAATATGCAAATTATCCTCGCAAGACTCCTTCCTTGGCTTTCAGAAGTCTTCCTTCCGGCTGTAACGGCCAAAACCTTGTTCTCCTTGAGCTCGCGGTGACTCTTCACTTATCCCAGAAGGCACTGGGAATATGCAAATTATCCTCGCAAGACTCCTTCCCTGGCTTTTAGAAGTCTTCCTTCCGGCTGTAACGGTCAAAACCCGGTTCTCCTTGAGCTCGCGGTGACTCTTCACTTATCCCAGAAGGCACTGGGAATATGCAAATTATCCTCGCAAGACTCCTTCCTTGGCTTTCAGAAGTCTTCCTTCCGGCTGTAACGGCCAAAACCCGGTTCTCCTTGAGCTCGCGGTGACTCTTCACTTATCCCAGAAGGCACTGGGAATATGCAAATTATCCTCGCAAGACTCCTTCCTTGGCTTTCAGAAGTCTTCCTTCCGGCTGTAACGGCCAAAACCCGGTTCTCCTTGAGCTCGCGGTGACTCTTCACTTATCCCAGAAGGCACTGGGAATATGCAAATTATCCTCACAAGACTCCTTCCTTGGCTTTCAGAAGTCTTCCTTCCGGCTGTAACGGCCAAAACCCGGTTCTCCTTGAGCTCGCGGTGACTCTTCACTTATCCCAGAAGGCACTGGGAATATGCAAATTATCCTCGCAAGACTCCTTCCTTGGCTTTCAGAAGTCTTCCTTCCGGCTGTAACGGCCAAAACCCGGTTCTCCTTGAGCTCGCGGTGACTCTTCACTTATCCCAGAAGGCACTGGGAATATGCAAATTATCCTCGCAAGACTCCTTCCTTGGCTTTCAGAAGTCTTCCTTCCGGCTGTAACGGCCAAAACCCGGTTCTCCTTGAGCTCGCGGTGACTCTTCACTTATCCCAGAAGGCACTGGGAATATGCAAATTATCCTCGCAAGACTCCTTCCCTGGCTTTCAGAAGTCTTCCTTCCGGCTGTAACGGTCAAAACCCGGTTCTCCTTGAGCTCGCGGTGACTCTTCACTTATCCCAGAAGGCACTGAGAATATGCAAATTATCCTCGCAAGACTCCTTCCTTGGCTTTCAGAAGTCTTCCTTCCGGCTGTAACGGCCAAAACCCGGTTCTCCTTGAGCTCGCGGTGACTCTTCACTTATCCCAGAAGGCACTGGGAATATGCAAATTATCCTCGCAAGACTCCTTCCTTGGCTTTCAGAAGTCTTCCTTCCGGCTGTAACGGCCAAAACCCGGTTCTCCTTGAGCTCGCGGTGACTCTTCACTTATCCCAGAAGGCACTGGGAATATGCAAATTATCCTCACAAGACTCCTTCCTTGGCTTTCAGAAGTCTTCCTTCCGGCTGTAACGGCCAAAACCCGGTTCTCCTTGAGCTCGCGGTGACTCTTCACTTATCCCAGAAGGCACTGGGAATATGCAAATTATCCTCGCAAGACTCCTTCCCTGGCTTTCAGAAGTCTTCCTTCCGGCTGTAACGGTCAAAACCCGGTTCTCCTTGAGCTCGCGGTGACTCTTCACTTATCCCAGAAGGCACTGGGAATATGCAAATTATCCTCGCAAGACTCCTTCCCTGGCTTTCAGAAGTCTTCCTTCCGGCTGTAACGGTCAAAACCTGGTTCTCCTTGAGCTCGCGGTGACTCTTCACTTATCCCAGAAGGCACTGGGAATATGCAAATTATCCTCGCAAGACTCCTTCCTTGGCTTTCAGAAGTCTTCCTTCCGGCTGTAACGGCCAAAACCCGGTTCTCCTTGAGCTCGCGGTGACTCTTCACTTATCCCAGAAGGAAATTATCCTCGCAAGACTCCTTCCCTGGCTTTTGAATGGAATGTTGAATGGAATGTCCTTGAATGGAATGTTGACATGTCACAATGCAACCAGGGAAAGAGACGGACAGAGACAGACAGAGAAAGAGACATACAAACAGACAGACAAAGAGACAGCCAGGGAAAGAGACAGCCAGGGAAAGAGACAGACAGGAAAAGAGACAGACAGGAAAAGAGACAGACGGGAAAAGAGACAGACAGGGAAAGAGACAGACAGGGAAAGAGACAGACAGAGACAAGCAGAGACAGATAGGGAAAGACACAGACAGGGAAAGAGACAGACAGACACAGGTAGACACAGACAAAGAGACAGACACAGAGATGGATAGGGAAAGACAGACAGAGACAGAAAAAGAAACAAAGAGACAGACAGACACAGATAGACAGAGACAAAGAGACAGACACAGACAAAGAGATAGCCAGGGAAAGAGACAGCCAGTGAAAGAGACAGAGAAGCAGAGACAGACAGGGAAAGAGACAGACAGACACAGATAGACACAGACAAAGAGACAGACAAAGAGACAAATAGGGAAAGAGACAGGGAAAGACAGACAGACACAGGTAGACACAGACAAAGAGACAGACACAGAGATGGATAGGGAAAGACAGACAGAGACAGAAAAAGAGACAAAGAGACAGACAGACACAGATAGACACAGACAAAGAGACAGACACAGACAAAGAGGCAGCCAGGGAAAGAGACAGACAAGCAGAGACAGACAGGGAAAGAGACAGACAGACACAGATAGACACAGACAAAGAGACAGATAAAGAGACAAATAGGGAAAGAGACAGGGAAAGACAGAGACAGACAAAGAGACAGACAGCCACAGATAGACACAGACAAAGAGATAGACAGGGAAAGAGACAGACAGGGAAAGACAGGGAAAGAGACAGACAGGGAAAGAAACAGACAGAGACAAACAGAGACAGGCAGGGAAGAAAATAGAGAGACAGACAGGGAAAGAGACACACAGACAGGGAAAGAGATAGCGAGACAGACAGAGAGAGACAGGGAAAGAGACAGAGACAGACAGAGACAGACAGGGAAAGAGACAGGGAAAGAGACAGACAAAGAGAGAGAGACAGAGAGAAAGACAGACAGAGAGTGAGACAGACAGAGACTGGGAGAGAGACAGAGAGACATTGAGCAATGCCGGGTACTACAGCTAGTTATAGATAAAGTTCACTACAGTACATCTGTCGAGCTTGAGATCATTTAACGTTCACGTCCCTTCATAGCATGTTCTTACCCAGGTTCACCACCCTCTCCCTCAACAGTTCATTTGATCAGTCCCCTCCATCCTCGCCCGGCGGTGTTCTCTATGGTTCCGTGACAACCTATGGAGTAACTAGACCCCAATCACTGAAATGACTCCCTTTATTGCACAATAACAAATGGTCTAACATAGCATCCTGGACCAACATACCAGAGGGAAGACCCAATACCTCCATCCATGGCTGGCAAATCTTATAAAATTTACTAAGTGCCTTCCTGTTTAAATAGACTCCTCTTTCCAATCTAAGGATGTTGTTCATCTTATTTTTAAGCTTCACTATGGTCAGAGGTGCGGGATCCAGCCAATGATATGTTAGTAGCTTCCTTGCTTGGTAGACAATACATGTTATACCCAGGGCCGTTGGAGAATCTGGGTCTACTCCCTCCTCCCATAAATTCACCAAGCAGATACGAGGTGAGGGCTGTATTTTAATGTGGTACACCTGTTCTATGAGTCCCAGAGCCTGCTTCCAAAATTCACCTATTTGGCCACATTCCCACATAACATGCATTAAATGGGCATCATCCTGTCCACATCTGACACATTGTGCATTTGGTCTAAGGGGCACTTTACACACTACGACATCGCAGGTGCGATGTCGGTGGGGTCAACTTGAAAGTGACGCACATCCGGCGTCGCAGGCGATATCGTAGTGTGTAAAGCCTTTTTGATACGTTTACCGAGCGCAAAATCGTCACAATTGTATCATTGGTGTAGCGTCGGTCATTTCCATAATTTGGAAATGACCGATGTTACGATGTTGTTCCTCATTCCTGCGGCAGCACACATTGCTGTGTGTGAAGCCGCAGGAGCGAGGAACATCTACCTGCGTCCTGCGGCTCACACCAGCTATGCGGAAGGAAGGAGGTGGGCGGGATGTTTACGTCCCGCTCATCTCCGCCTCTATTGGCCGCCTGCCGTGTGACGTCGCTATGACGCCGCATGACCCGCCCCCTTAATAAGGAGGCGGGTCGCCGGCCAGAGCAACGTCGCAGGGCAGGTAAGTCCATGTGAAGCTGCCGTAGTGATAATGTTCGCTACGGCAGCTATCACCAGAGATCGCAGCTGTGACAGGGGCGGGGACTATCGCGCTCGGCATCGCAAGCATTGGCTTGCGATGTCGTTGTGTGCAAAGTGCCCCTAAGTCCTATCTTAAACAGGACAGGAAGCTAGGTGTCTTGTATGCCCTGTGAATAAGAAACAAATGGGAGGTCATCTGACATTCTGAGACCATCATTTTAGGATTCTGCTCCAGTATGTCAAACCGCTGGTCTTCAGAAAAGGGCCCTAAGTACCTCTCCCATTTATGTTTGACAATTAGCAGATATCTACAGTGCTGGCCAAAAGTATTGGCACCCCTGCAATTCTGTCAGAGAATACTCAGTTTCTTCCTGAAAATAATTGCAATCACAAGTTCTTTGGTATTATTATCTTCTTTTACTTTGTCTTCAATGAAAAAAAAAAAAATGTCAAAAAGCCAAATTGAATTTAATTCCACACCAAACATAAAAAAGGGGGTGGACAAAAGTATTGGCACTTTTTTTAAAAATCATGTGATGCTTCTCTAATTTGTGTAATTAACAGCTCCTGTAACTGACCTGTGGCACCTAACAGGTGTTGGCAATAACTAAATCACACTTGCAGCCAGTTGACATGGATTAAAGTTGACTCAACCTCTGTCCTGTGTCCTTTTGTGTACCAAATTGAGCATGGAGAAAAGAAAGAAGACCAAAGAACTGTTTGAGGACTTGAGAATCCAAATTGTGAGGAAGCATGAGCAATCTCAAGGCTACAAGTCCATCTCCAAAGACCTGAAAGTTCCTGTGTCTACGGTGCGCAGTGTCATCAAGAAGTTTAAAGCCCATGGCACTGTGGCTAACCTCCCTAGATGTGGATGGAAAAGAAAAATTGACGAGAGATTTCAACGCAAGATTGTGTGGATGGTGGATAAAGAACCTCGACTAACATCCAAACAAGTTTAAGCAGCCCTGCAGTCCAAGGGTACAACAGTATCAACCCATACTATCCATCGGCGTCTGAATGAAAAGGGACTGTATGGTAGGATACCCAGGAAGACCCCACTTCTTACCCCGAGACATAAAAAAGCCAGGCTGGAGTTTGCCAAAGCTTACCTGAAAAAGCCTAAAACATTTTGGAAGAATGTTCTCTGGTCATATGAGACAAAAGTAGAGCTTTTTGGGAAAGCCATCAACAGAGTTTGCAGGGAAAAAAAAAAGAGGCATTCAAAGAAAAGAACACGGTCCCTACAGTCAAACATGGCGGAGGTTACCTGATGTTTTGGGGTTGCTTTGCTGCCTCTGGCACTGGACTGCTTGACCGTGTGCATGGCATTATGAAGTCTGAAGACTACCAACAAATGTTTCAGCATAATGTAGGGCCCAGTGTGAGAAAGCTGGGTCTCCCTCAGAGGTCATGGGTCTTCCAGCAGGACAATGACCCAAAACACACTTCAAAAAGCACTAGAAGTGGTTTGAGAGAAAGCACTGGAGACTACTAAAGTGGCCAGCAATGAGTCCAGACCTGAATCCCATAGAACACCTGTGGAGAGATCTCAAAATGGCAGTTTGGAGAAGGCACCCTTCAAATCTCAGGGACCTGGAGCAGTTTGACAAAGAAGAATGGTCTCAAATTCCTGCAGAGCATTGTAAGAAACTCACTGATGGTTACCGGAAGCGGTTGTTCGTAGTTATTTTGGCTAAAGGTTGTGCAACCAAGTATTAGGCTAAGGCGGGCTTTGTACGCTACGATATCGCAGGTGCAATGTCGATGGGGTCAAATCGAAAGTGACGCACATCCGGCGTCGCAGTCGATATCGTAGTGTGCAAATCCTTTTTGATACGATTAACGAGCGCAAAAGCGTGGCTATGTATCATCGGTGCAGGGTCCGACATTTCCATAATGCCGATGCAGCGACAGGTACGATGTTGTTCCTCGTTCCTGCGACAGCACACATCGCTGTGTGTGAAGCCGCAGGAGCGAGGAACATCTCCTACCTGCATCCCGGCTGCAATGCGGATGGACGGAGGTGGGCGGGATGTTTACGTCCTGATCATCTCCGCCCCTTCGCTGCTATTGGCAGCCTGCCGTGTGACGTCGCTGTGACGCCGCACAACCCGCCCCCTTAGGAAGGAGGCGGGTCGCCGGCCAGAGCGACGTCGCAGGACAGTTGAGTTCATGTGAAGCTGGCGTAGCGATAATATTCGCTACGCCAGCAATCACAAGATATCGCACCTACGACGGGGGCGGGGACTATCGCTGCAGCATCGGTAACACATTGTTACCGATGTCGCAACGTGCAAAGTGCCCCTAAGGGTGCCAATACTTTTGTCTGGCCTATTTTTGGAGTTTTGTCTGAAATGATTAATGATTTGATTTTTGTTTCCTTCTCTTTGTATTTTTTCATTGCAAGCAAAATAAATGAAGATAATAATACCAAAGAATTTGTGATTGCAATCATTTTCAAGAAGAAACTGAGTATTCTCTGACAGAATTGCAGGGGTGCCAATACTTTTGGCCAGCACTGTATCTTGGTGTGCAGGTAGTAGCCTCCTATATATTTCAGATATAAGGCCTCTAGTCGTCTCAGACGTAGCTAAAGCATACAGCGTAGAGTTATGTGTCACATTCATGGGCCCTGACCTCCTCTGTCTCTCTAATGCATATTGAGTAAATATTGATAGAAAAGTGCATGTGGGAGTTGAAATTTGGTTTGCAGTTGCTCAAAGCACTTAAGGACATTATTGTGCAGGACCTGGGACACCGGGCAGACCCCCCTATCTTCTCACCCTTTAAAGCCTTCAAGATTTTGAATTTCTGGCAGGTCCAGATTCCGCCATAATGGCCAATACTCCATAGGTCCGCTAACTTTCAAAAGGGATTTGCGTCTATCCCATACCTTAAAGATCATGGCTAGTGTTGGGTATCGTACTCTGTTCACCTGTCTCCGTCCCATCTCTACCCGACTTAGTGGGTATCTCCATTCTGATCCCTCACTCACTAATTCGCCACTTACATCATATGCCCCCTCCTTTCCCCAGGCTGAGAAGTGTTGCATCTGAGAAGCAATAAAATATACGTATGGATTCGGTACAGCCAGGCCTTCCTCCTCTTTCCACCACTGCAATACCTCCAGTCGGATCCAAGCATGTTTCTTCTTCCATATAAGTTCCCGGAACAACAGATCCAAATTGATCCACACTGGGGTATTATGTATAAGATATAACAGTCAATACAGTTAATGCGGCATCAATACCATTTCCATAATAGGGTTGTTTGAATGGTGTTTATACCATTCTGGCATCTAGGAGCTTTTTAGATGGTTCCCTCCTGTGTAGAGTTGAGCGCGGTTCGTGGTTCTCCAGTTCGCGGTTCGAGTGATTTTGGGGGCTGTTCTAGATTGAACTAGAACTCAAGCTTTTTGCTAAAGCTCGATAGTTCTAGTTACGTTCGAGAATGGTTCTAGCAGCAAAAAACCAAGCTAATTACTAGCTGGCTTTCCGCTGTAATAGTGTAAGTCACTCTGTGACTTACACTATTATGAAATTTCAGCGTATAGTGTGCGGGAACAGCGCATTCAGATCACTGCTGCTGGAATAATGGCGATCGCCATTTTTTTTTTTTCCTTGTCTTCCTTCCCTAAGCGCGCGCGTGTAGTGGGGCGGGCCAGCATGTCAGCCAATCCCAGACACACACACAGCTAAGTGGACTTTTAGCCAGAGAAGCAACGGCATGTGTGATAGGATGTCCATGTCACATGTCCCTGCATTATAAAAACGGGTATCTGCCCGTCAGGACGCCATTATCTGCCTTCTGCGTCTGGGTGTCAGTCACCGCTGGCGTAGCTCCTGTCTCCGATACTGCTGTGTACGCTCTACACACAGCGCTATACAGAATAGGGATAGAAGTTTATTTTAGCCCTTGTAAGGGCTAATAACAGCAGGCTCAGAGCCATAGGTGACAGTCAGGTCCGTGGAAACAGATTTTAACAGCAACAGATAAGAGCGTCTGTGTAGCTAAGGTCAGGGACTTCCTCGCTGCATTTCCCCATTAGGAGGGATATAAAGTGAGGCTTCCTTTCCTCTACACAGACTCACAACCCTGCCACTGTACCCTCCTGCCCTTTGCACGCACACTCCAGCTCATTGTTACTAAGCCATTATACTAGCAAACACTGAGTAAACTTAGTGGCATCCTTAAAGTGGCTGTTGGACTTCCATTAGTGTCCCACTAGTGCAAATCTATTTGCAGCACCTCTGCATTGCACACTCAAGCTCATTGTTACTAAGCCATTATACTAGCAAACACTGAGTAATCTTAGCGGCATCCTAAAAGTGGCTGTTGGACTTCCATTAGTGTCCCACTAGTGCAAATCTATTTGCAGCACCTCTGCATTGCACACTCAAGCTCATTGTTACTAAGCCATTATACTAGCAAACACTGAGGAAACTTAGTGGCATCCTAAAAGTGGCTGTTGGACTTCATTATTGTCCCACTGGTGCAAAGCTATTTGCGGCATCACTGCATTGCACACTCAAACTCATTGTTACTAAGCCATTATACTAGCAAACACTAAGGATTCTTAGTGGCATCCTAAAAGTGTTTGTTGGACTTCATTATTGTCCCACTGGTGAAAAGCTATTTGCAGCACCACTGCATTGCACACTCAAGCTTATTGTTACTAAGCCATTATACTAGCAAACACTGAGTAAACTTAGTGGCATCCTAAAAGTGGCTGTTGGACTTCATTATTGTCCCACTGGTGCAAAGATATTTGCGGCACCTCTGCATTGCACACTGAAACTCATTGTTACTAAGCCATTCTAATAGCAAACTATGCTGCCAGTTTAAGGGCCGTAGTTGCATTGTCAGGGATAGTTATTGTTGTTTATTCTGCTGTTAATAAAGCTAGACCACCGCTGCAATCCACACAACCTCTCAATTTTTACTACCACATTTTAAGTGCACAATCATGTTGCAATCAAAATTAGTGGCAAAATGACAGATGCTGGTGGAAAGGGGAAGAGGCGTGTTGGAAAAGGAAAAAAAGGGTTTGTCTGTGGGAAAGGTGGCAAAGCTCCATTAACATCTGCTGAAGATAGACCATCTTCCAGCAAAAGTAAGATGTCTACTACTTACCGTGGACAATCCGATGTGCTCCCTTTTTTACGGACACGAACAACTGGAACAAAGGTAGATGATGGCCAAAAAAAGAAAATGCTTGAATGGATCTCAAGTGGTCCAACAAGTGCCCTCTCCGCCACCTCAACTACCGAATCCAAAAAACACCAGTCCTCTGAGTTGTCATCCCAATCACACTTGCTTTCTCCCAGCTCTGAAGTCTCCATCCGCCCTGCACAGTATGGTGGAACTGAGATGGCTGAGTCTGCAGAGCTGTTCAGTCACACTATAGCCTGGGAATCAGAGGTCTGCTCCAAGGCTACAGTGAGTACAGACCAGGAAATGGTCTGCAGTGATGCCCAGAACCTTTGTGACTCAGATTCAGGCCGTGCTGAACAAGTTTCTGAGCATAATGTTGACCCTTATTCACAAACTGAAACACCTGTTGTAATAGACAATGAGAAACATACTGATGACGATGAGACGCAGATTGGAATGAGAACTTAAATATGCGGTCAGGGCAGGGAGAGGCTCGGTCTGAGGGTGAGGGGAGTGCAAACACAACAATTAATGAGGAAGTTCTAGATCCCACCTACTGTCAACCCACAGTCAGGCACTCGAGGAGGTCAACAGAGGCGGTGGAGGAGGATGCAACTGACGATGAAGTTACCTTGTGCCTTCCTGGACAGAGTCGGAGTACTGGTAGCACGTCTACAACTGCATCCTCAGCCACCACTCTGCCTCTGAGCACTAGTCGGGGTGGATCAGCAGGTCGCATGCCCTCTAAGCTTTGCCTAGCCTGGTCCTTTTTTGACATAGCAAAAGATCGCAAACTCATGTGATATGTAAAATTTGTCGTGATTCTGTTAGTAGAGGGCAAAACCTCAGCAGTTTGACAACTTCTTCCATGAATCGTCACATGAATAAATATCATATGTCCCAGTGGGAAGCTCACCGTCCTGCAATGTGGCCTAGCGGAGCGCACCATCCACCGCCTGCCCCTTCCAGTGCATCCACGCGCTCTTCATCTTCTAGGACTGTGGGGACAGCTGTCACACCTGGTTTTCCACGCACAAGTTCCACCACTGTAACCGCAACAGGCAGTTTGCTTGGTAGGTCGTCAGTTGGTTTAGAAGGGGAAACAAGTGCGTGTGTACAGCTCTCTCAGACATCAATAGCACCAACGTTGGATGAAGGCAACATCATGTCTACGCCTGCACTTTCCTCACAAACCTGCATTTTTCCAGGGACACCCTACTCAACACCGTCTACACACAGCAGCCAGATCTCTGTCTTTCAGATGTGGACAAATTAAAGGCCATTTCCTGCGACCCATGAGAAAGCTAAGAGGTTGACTTTATCCCTCTGTAAGCTCTTGGCTACCGAAATGCTGCTTTTCCGCCTGGTGGACACACAGGATTTTAGAGACCTTATGTCTGTCGCTGTGCCCCAGTACCAGATGCCCAGTCGCCACTACTTCTCTAAGAAAGGTGTGCCTGCGCTACACCAGCATGTCGCACACAACATCACCGCTTCCTTGAGAAACTCTGTGTGAACGGGTGCATTTCACCACCGATACTTGGACCAGTAAGCATGGACAGGGACGTTACATGTTGCTGACTGGGCACTGGGTAACTATGGTGATAGATGGTGAAGGGTCTGCTGCACAAGTCTTGCCGTCCCCACGACTTGTGTGTCAATCCTCTGTCTGTCCAAGTTCCGCCACTGCTGCTGCCTCCTCCACCTCGTCTGGGTCCTCCACCTCCACCCCAAGCCTGCCTGGTCAGGCCACCAGCGTTCTAACTGCGCAGAAGGAATCACGCACCCCTCATTACTATGCTGGCAGCAGAGCGCAACGGCATCAGCCGGTCTTTAGCTTGAAATGTCTTGGAACTAAGAGTCACACAGCGGCTGAGTTGTGGGCAGCTCTGGAGCCTGAGTTTGGTAAATGGTTGTCTCCACTCAACCTGCAGCCTGGTAAGGCCGTGTGCGACAATACTGCAAACCTGGGTGCGGCCTTTCGCCTGGGCAAGGTGACACACGTGCCTTGTATGGCTCACGTGTTGAACCTTGTTGTCCAGCAATTTTTAACACACTATCCCAGACTAGATGGCCTTCTGAACAGGGCACGAAAACTGTCTGCTCACTTCCGCCGTTCAACTACCGCTGCTGAGTGACTTGCATCACTCCAGAAGTCTTTCGGTCTGCCGGTTCATCGCCTGAAATACGATGTGCCGACACGCTGGAATTGGACTCTCCACATGTTACAGCGACTGTGGCAGCACAGTCGAGCCATGGTGCAATACGTCATGACGTATAGCCTGGGCCAACGAGATGCAGAGGTGTACCAGCAGCTACCCGTACCAGCAGCACCGTGTCTGGTGCTGGTAACAGCAATTTTATTGAATCTTTTCATAATTTTTTTAGACCCTCGTTTGCAATGCCACCAGAGACAACAAGTCTGACACATAGTCAACGGCTGGAGAGGATGATACAGGAGTATCTCCAAATGAACATCGATGCCATGACTTTGCAAATGGAGCCTTGCTCATTTTGGGCTTCAAATCTTGAAAAATGGCCAGAGTTCTCCACTTACGCCTTGGAGATTTTGTCATGTCCAGCTGCCAGCGTTGTCTCTGAACGTGTCTTCAGTGCTGCTGGGTGTGTGCTGACAGATAAGCGCACGCGTCTGTCCAGTGACAATGTGGACAGACTAACGTTCATCAAAATGAACAAGTCATGGATCCACAAGGAATTTACTACCCCTGTGTCATCCTGGGGAGAATAAATGCTTGTGGATTTGGAATGTGCTTGATGCAAATCTACCTGTGAAGTGTACAACTGGGGCACAAGTGCTGCCACTGAAGGGGTGGGTCTGTGTGTGGCCCAATTTTTGGAAAAAAGGGAGACTCCGCTTGGAGTAACCCTTGCTTGCTGTGTTTTTTAAAAGGAGCCAAGATGAACAAGTCATGGTTCAGCAAAGACTTTGCTACCTACCCCGGTGTCATCCTGGGGACGGTTAAGTATGGCGTACTTTTGAATGTGCTTGATGTAATTTAGCTGTGAAGTGTACAACTGGGCACAAGTGCTGCCACTGAAGGGGTGGGTGTGTGTGTGGCCCAATTTTTGGAAAAAAGGGAGACTCCGTTTGGAGTAACCCTTGCTTGCTGTGTTTTTTAAAAGGAGCCAAGATGAACAAGTCATGGTTCAGCAAAGACTTTGCTTACTACCCCGGTGTCATCCTGGGGACGGTTAAGTATGGCGTATTTTTTAATGTGCTTGATGCAAATCTAGCTGTGAAGTGTACAACTGGGACACAAGTGCTGCCACTGAAGGGGTGTCTGTGTGGCCCAATTTTTTTCAAAAACGGGAGATTCCGCTTGGAGTAACCCTTGCTTGCCGTGTTTTTAAAAAGGAGCCAAGATGAACAAGTCATGGTTCAGCAAAGACTTTGCTACCTACCGCGGTGTCATCCTGGGGACGGTTAAGTATGGCGTATTTTTGAATGTGCTTGATGCAAATCTACCTTTGAAGTGTACAACTGCGGCACAAGTGCTGCCACTGAAGGGGTTGGTGTGTGTGTGGCCCAATTTTTGGAAAAAAGGGAGATTCCGCTTGGAGTAACCCTTGCTTGCTGTGTTTTTTAAAAAGAGCCAAGATGAACAAGTCATGGTTCAGCAAAGACTTTGCTACCTACCCCGATGTCATCCTGGGGACGGTTAAGTATGGCGTATTTTTGAATGTGCTTGATGTAATTTAGCTGTGAAGTGTACAACTGTGGCACAAGTGCTGCCACTGAAGGGGTGGGTGTGTGTGGGGCCCAATTTTTGGAAAAAAGGGAGACTCCGCTTGGAGTAACCCTTGCTTGCCATGTTTTTAAAAAGGAGCCAAGATGAACAAGTCATGGTTCAGCAAAGACTTTGCTACCTACCGCGGTGTCATCCTGGGGACGGTTAAGTATGGCGGATTTTTTAATGTGCTTGATGCAAATCTACCTGTGAAGTGTACAACTGGGGCACAAGTGCTGCCACTGAAGGGGTGTCTGTGTGGCCCAATTTTTGGAAAAAAGGAGACTCCGCTTGGAGTAACCCTTGCTTGCCGTGATTTTAAAAAGGAGCCAAGATGAATAAGTCATGGTTCAGCAAAGACTTTTCTACCTACCCCGGTGTCATCCTGGGGATGGTTAAGTATGGCGTATTTTGGAATGTGCTTGATGCAAATCTACCTGTGTGGGTGTGTGTGGCCCAATTTTTGGAAAAAAGGGAGACTCCGCTTGGAGTAACCTTGCGGTGTTTTACATGATTTTAGTAAGGCATGCCATGCCTATATCTGTGTCTCATCCTCTTTTCCTTGTAACGCTTTTTTGTTTTCGCATGAGAATTTGTTCTTGTCACTTTCCCATGTGTTTGTGTTGTGAGTTGTTTGTCACCTTTTGGACACCTTTGAGGGTGTTTTCTAGGTGTTTTTATGTGTTTGTGATTGCCTCCTATTGTTTCCTATGCGGTTTGAGTGGTTTGCCGAACCGAACTCGAACGAGACCTCCGTTCGGCGAACCGAACTCGAGCCGAACCACGGCCGGTTCGCTCATCTCTACTCCTAGGTCATCTGGTCCAACCCAAAAAACCTAGTCAAATATCAGACACAGGGTTGATATACACTAACATTGAAGAAAAAGCTCCCATTAAATTTTACAAACTTTATTTATCAACTTGCAAAATCACCAAAAGTGTATATAAAAAACCAGGTTGCTACACATACAAATCAAGGAAGTGGCCCAGGATAAATGTCCCTAATCTCTTCCTTCCTGACCTCGGAGGTTGGCACCCTAATATAGCGTTATTTCGCCCCCCGCTCAATGATGGCTAGCCCTTATGACCCTATACTCAATATCTTTTAGGTGCCGCTGATCTAAATGAAGGGCCTACAAAAATTACAGTAAATAATAAGCAATACCCACACTTATTCCGACCAATTTCCAGTATCTGGATAGATTTACACACTCATGATATTCCAACCATCCGATAACATGTCTTGGTAAATATAAAATTGTTCAAAGCAAATTCATAATAGATCAGCAAAGATGTTCCCATACACCCATATATCTCAAATAGCCACCAAAAGGGTCAGGCCAGGCATCAGTAGTATGTTGTCACGTCCCCATCGGAGTCCGCTCCTGCGACTTCTGCTCCGATCGCCAGACGACGCTATGTTCCCACCATGGATAGTGCTGGTGATGGGAGAGGAGTCGGTGCCCGTGGCTCTGCGGAGCACAGGCTCCGCTCATCCACTAGGCTGGGTTTCCCTGGAACCTGCAGTACCACTGGCTGACTGTAGGTGGCGTTTGTCTCCCGGCTGAAGTGGCCAACATTCACGTGCAGCCTATGGGAAGACACCACACCCTTCTTATTCCCTCTCCTGTCACATGATCACTGCCAGTGATACTTCTGTTCTCCTGGCTCATGTGCTGTTTGTATTGTGATTCCTGTGTGCTGACCTTGCTTGTGTTTGACTACCCTCCTGCCTGTCGGTTTTGTACCTTGCTGCCAGTTCCAAATTTGACCCCTGCTTTGTCCCCTTACTACGCCCTTGCCTGCCGATTGTGTTCCTGTTATGCATCTCCTGGATTTTGACCCTGCCTGACGACCACGGATTACAGTCTACCACAGGTAGCGATCTCTGAGGCTCTGTGTAATTCCAAATCCCTGTACAGGGGTTAAAGGATTGCAGAGTTCTTGGGGTCCTGCTTTGTGAGCGGCTTTTCACTAGATTCCCCTTACAGCCAGTCTGAGTCTGTGGCTCCTATCAGGCATTAGATATGTATAGCATCAGAAATTACCAGACCCACATTTTAAATACATATAGGGTTAGACTCAAACATCCATGATATTATCCGAAAACTAGAGTCATTACACCAAATTTTTGTCTTTTACAAAAGTGCAATCAATTTTATTATAACTTAGTATTTAAAAAACATTGTTTTTTATGTATGAACAATTTCACAGATAATGTTTCAACGGTAAAGTACATGGATACAGGGAAAACATAGGGGCCCTCTTCACAGATAGCACAGCTAATAGTAAATTGGCAACATTATATGTGCTTCTAGATCCACACTGGAATGGCATATAGTACCACAGTAAATGTGCATAGTCTTACAAACTTTATTTGGTATCCATATGCTACTTCCTATTAGGCTAATACTAAATGGGAGCGCAGAAATTATTTAAAGTGCATGAAGTACGTGCATAGGAAATTACATAATATAAATTGTGTACAAAACATGCTATGCAGATACAGGACAAATCAGCAGTCGTTTAGCAGAGCAGTGTCTCAATATACATATGCATATGCATACAAAATCAGCAATCGTTTAAAGGTCCAGTCACACTAAACAACTTACCAGCGATCCCAACAACGATAGGGATCGCTGGTAAGTTGCTAGGAGGTTGCTGGTGAGATGTCACACTGCGACGCTCCAGCGATCCCACCAGCAATCTGACCTGGCAGGGATCGCTGGAGCGTCGCTACACGAGTTGCTGGTGAGCTCACCAACAACCAGTGACCAGCCCCCAGCGCCGCGTGGAAGATGCTGCGCTTGCTAAGTAAGGTAAATATCGGGTAACCAACCCGATATTTACCTTGGTTACCAGCGCACGCAGCTACACGTACAGAGAGCAGGGAGCAGCGCACACCGCTTAGCGCTGGCTCCCTGCTCTCCTAGTTACAGCACACATCGGGTTAATTACCCGATGTGTGCTGCAGCTACATGTGCACAGAGCAGGGAGCAGCGCACACCGCTTAGCGCTGGCTCCCTGCTCTCCTAGCTACAGCACACATCGGGTTAATTAACCCGATGTGTCCTGCAGCTACATGTGTACAGAGCAGGAGCCAGCACTGACAGTGAGAGCGGCGGACGCTGGTAACGAAGGTAAATATCGGGTAACCAAGGTAAGGGCTTATTGGTTACCCGATGTTTACCGTGGTTACCAGCCTCCGCAGAAGCTGGCTCCCTGCTGCCTGCACATTTAGTTGTTGCTGTCTCGCTGTCACACACAGCGATCTGTGCTTCACAGCGGGACAGCAACAACTAAAAAATGGCCCAGGACATTCAGCAACAACCAACGACCTCACAGCAGAGGCCAGGTTGTTGCTGGATGTCACACACAGCAACATCGCTAGCAACATCGCTGCTACGTCACAAAAGTTGTTCGTTAGCAGCGATGTTGCTAGCGATGTTGCTTAGTGTGACGGGGCCTTAACAGAGCAGTGTCTCAATATACATATGCATATGCATACATTGTATGCAAGGTCAGCAATTGTTTAGCAGAGGAGTGTCTCAATATACATATGCATACATTGCGTACAAAACATGTCATGTAGATACAGAACAGATTAGCAATCACTTAGCAGAGCAGTGTCTCAATATACAGTACATATGCATAGATGTTCCTGTTATAATCCCCGTTCGTGTTCACAAAGTCAAAGCAGTGCTGATTAAAGATCCAAAGTTACACTGATCGCCATTACCCATGTGGGAGCCAGGGAGCTGTGTTAACGTGAAGAGGGCTCCTGCCACAACTCTTATGCGGGCGTCACATGGTACGATATATCGGGCGATGTGTCGTCGGGGTCACGTCGGTAGTGACGCACATCCGGCATCGTCTGATATATCGTAGCGTGTGACAGCGGTGAACGAGCAGAAATACTCACCTTCTCGTTCATCGTTGACACATCGCTCACTTTTAAAAAATCGTCTGTCAGGTTGTTCATCGTTCCCGTGGCAGCACACATCGCTCCGTGTGACACCCCGGGAACGACGAACACAACTTACCTGCATCCCGCCGACAAGGAGCTGGGCAGGATGTTTATGTCACGCTCATCTCAGCACCTCCGCTTCTATTGGCCAGCTGCCGTGTGACGCCGAACGTCCCTCCCCCTTCAGGAAGTGGATGTTCGCCGCTCACAGCGACGTCACCCGGGAGGTAAGTACGTGTGACTGGGGGGTTAACGACTTTGTGCACCACGGGCAACTAATTGCCCGTAATGCACAAACGACGGGGGCGGGTACGATCACTCGTGCAATCGCACGATAGATTGTACCGTGTGAAGCCCGCATTATTAGAGCATATCAGGGTCAGATTGTACGGATGGCTGGAGAGCTGGGCAGGTCTGGCCATCCACATACCTCCGCCCATAGATGTGGATCACCTGTTAAGATGAAGTTAGTCTGTTTGACAGTATGTCAGAGGGAGCCTCTGAGAGAGCTGCTGTTCACTGACTTTTAAATTAAAGTTTTTCCTGTGCTACCTCTATGAAGCAAGCCATGTGAATAAACCTCATTAAACAGTGTGTGAACTTTGTGCAATGTCACAACTGTTAAATGAAAGTAGCCAAATTGTGCCCAAAGTGTCAACATTTTGTGTGGCCACTATTTGCAAGCATTACCTTAAATTTCTTAGTTGTACTGCCCAGCATCTCAGTTTCCGAAGGGAGGAGATCATGCTCTGCTTCAGTATGTCACAGTACATGTTGGCATTCATGGTTCGCTCAATAAACTGAAGAACTCCACAGCAGGCAGCACTTATGTAACCCCAAATGATAACACTCCCACCACCATGCTTGACTGTAGGCAAGACACACTTGTCTTTGTACTTCTCAGCTGTTTGTCACAACACACGTTTGACACCATCTGAACCAAATAAGTTTACGTCTTTCTCACCAGACCACAGGACATGGTCGCAGTAATCCATACTCTGCTTGTCTTCAGTAAACTGTTTGTGGTCTTTATAATGCATCATCTATAAAAGAGGCTTGTTTCTTGGATGACAACCATGCAGACCAATGTGATGCAGTGGGCGGCGTATAGTCTGAGCACTGACAGGCTAACCTTCACTCCTTTAATCTGTGCAGCTATGCTGGCAGCACACATATGTCTATTTTGAAAGGACAACCTCTGAATATGATGCTGAGCATGTGCACTCAATTTCTTTGGTGGACAATGATGAGGCCTGATTTGAGTAGACCCTGTCTTGTTAAACTGCTGTATGGCCTTGGCCACCATGCTGCAGCTCGGTTGGCAATCTTTTTATAGCCTAGGCCATCTTTAAATACATCAACAATTCTTTTTTTCAGATCCCCAGAGAATTCTTTGCTATGAGGTGCCATGTTAAACTTTCAATGATCAGTATGTAAGTGTGTGAGCGATAACACCAAATTTAACACATCTTCTCCCCATTCACATCTGAGACCTTGCAAGGCTACATGCGCACGGTGCGTTTTTTGTCACGTTTTTGCCGCTTTTTTTGTGCAGTTTTGTTGTCAGAACTTTCTGACTTCTGACTTCCCAGCAAAGTCTATGAGAAGTCATATTTGCTATGCACACATTGCAGGTTGTCAGCGGGTTTTTTTGTCAAAAGTTTGTGACAAAAAAGATGCAGCATGTTCATTCTTTCTTGCATTTTTGTCAACATTTGGTGCGTTTGGCATGTATTGTGCATGCCTATTACCTGCGTTTTTGTCAACAAAAAAGCAGCTCACCAACTTAGTTCCAGAATGACAAACTCAATGCTGGAGTGATTTTGACATGCCGGTGTCCGTGTGTCATGTCCGTGTGTCGGTGCCTGTATCAGTGTCGTGCCCGTGTCAATGTCAGTGCTGTGTCAGTGTGGTGTCCGTGAGTGTCGGTGCTGTGTCATTGTCGGTGCCCGTGTCAGTGTCTCGGTCTCTCTTGCGCTCTCTCTCTTTCTCCCCAAGCAGTACATACTTACCGATCACCAGCTGTCACACTGCTCCCCCACCTCTCATCTTCTTACCGACCCGCTCATTAGCCTCATACATATTAACTCCTCCCTCTGTCTGTGATTGGTTGCAGTCAGACGAGCCCCAATGCTGAGTGACAGCTGTCTGACTGCAACCAATCACAGCTGCCAGTGGGCGTGTCTAAATTGTACAGCACTGAAGAGAGTCGCTCTATCAGCGGTGGAGGACTCGAGCTGTGACATCAAACACCTGAGTGACGACACCGCCGATCGCGCTGCTCACTTCAGTCACTCGGGTGGTTTGCTGTGAAAGCTGGAAGACTCCAGCTGTGGAGCGACAGACTATGTATTCTTTCTGTTCTTTCTTATTTAATCTACATGTTCTTATTATCTATCTATCCATCTAGCTATTCTTTCTATTTTTTCTATCATCTATTGTAGCTATCTATCCATTATTTTTTCCTATCATATTTTGTTTCTCCTTTAAAAAAACGAAATGACAAAAACGCACCAAAAACACACCAAAAACGCACCTACATTACAAGCGTTTTTTGGGACATTTCCAGGCTCTCTCTGACAGTGTGCAGTTTTGGTTGCAGTTTGGGTGCAGTTTTGGTTGCAGTTTGTGTGCAGAAAAAACTGCAGTGTGCGCATGTAGCCAATGAGTGACATGACACCAGGGAGGGAGAATGGCTAATTGGGCCATTTTCACTTAGGGGTGTATTGACTTTTGTTGCCAGAGGTTTAGACATTCATGGCTCTATGTTGAGGTATTTAGAGAGCACCAGTGGCTTTTTTTCTGGCCTTAGGTCCTCAAATATTTGTCTCATCAATGCACGCCACCTCCTTATGTCCCTGTTCAATCCTGCATGGTCAGAGGCCAGAGCCAACGAAAGGATACATACAAACAGATCAACAGAGTGGCCAAGCTTGGGGTCATATGTCTCCTGTGACTGATGATAGTGGGAGGAAGGAGGACCAGGTTAAGGATTGGATGGGCGAGCCTTCCGTGAATCCACAGTACACTGTGTGATCGTGGAAGATTTGTTGCTGCTTGAGAAATGCAAAGATACCTTGTTGTCTGCCATCCAAGACAGAATCTGATCTCGCTGTTCTGGCTGACACACACGTTTACGTTCCAGACCGGGAAATTTGAGGAGGAGGGTAAAGCCCAATTTCACAATGGGCACATTGTAAACTGCTATGGAATATGTATTCCACCATCTGAGTCTCAATGAGGGAGGGACCAGTCAAATGTATAAGTAAGAGCAGTCCCTCCCAAATGTATGTTACTGGGCCACATCAGGGCCCTTACCAAAATCAGCTTTCCTGACACCTGCAAGCCTTCTGAAAACTGTAATTGACAGTCGCAGAATGACATGGTGGAGGAGGAGGGTAAAGCCCACTGCCACAATGGGCACATTGTAAACTCCTATGGAGTATGTATTCCAGTATCTGAGTCTCAATGAGAGAGGGACCGCCTAAATGTATAAGTAACAGCAGTCCCTCCAAATGTATTTTACAGGACCACTTGAGGCCCCTCAGGTCAAAGATCAGCATACCAACAGGCACTTTGTAGCTGGCCTTGTAAAGTGCTGGGGAATAGCTAACTAGAAATTATGTATGACAGAGGGACCTACAAAATGTATGTCAGGGCCCTTTCAATTGTAAAAGTAAAAAAGAAGCCAAAACACTACCTGCGAAGAAACGCTAAAAGGGATTTTTTTTCTTCCCTGGTTTATTTAGCCTTATATACTAGCGATTACGCAGGAAAAACTTTTGGCCTGGAAAATGCAATTTAGCTGAGGTTTGGTAGATGTTTTTGTGCATCTGTAAAAGTGGCATAATACTGTGACATCCTCATTCCCAGAAACCATATGTGAGTCAGAAATGCATGCAGGCATATTCTCCAGGCTCTCCCCATTCAGTTTTATCACTTTCCCATCCATTTCAGCTTTTTCCTCAGGCCCCCAGACCTTTTTGTTGGGTCCAGCAGAAAATTACTCGTATTTCCGATTGGCTTGCATTGTACTCGCTAGTCGTAACGAATACACGAATATTACAAAGTACTCGTTAAAACTATAGCGATTACGAATATTACGGTACTCGCTCATCTCTAATCAAAGTATCATATCTTCAGTGTTGTCCTATGAAAAGATATAATAAATTATTTACAAAAATGTGAGGGGTGTATTCACTTTTGAGACATACTGTAGGTATTGCATTTAATTAGATTGAGAATATACTGTACAGTCCAAGTGAAATTGTCCAAAAGTGCTTTCAACTGAGCAACCATGCAGCCCATATTTCCCATGAAATAAGTGATTTTCTTAATATGGTAGAAAAAATTGAAGGTATCCAGCATCCATACATTTTGTAAGCTAATAAAGTAAAACTTTGTTTGCAATAGCTGCATAGCTTGTGTTTATAGCATACTGCGCTATACCAGCCATAAAATTCAGCCACCAGAAATATAGACAAAATTCTGATACATGTCTTAATCCTGATGTGAACTGAGGTTCTTACATTTATCTTATTAGTCCCTATCATTCTCTCTTCTCCATTTCTCCTCTTAGGCTGGGGCCACACGGGAACTAATGCGATCCTCGCATGACACTCGGCTCACGCTGGCATCACAGCAGGAGCCGAGTGTCATGCGGGTGTCACTGCGGCTGAGGTTCAATCATGTGATCGGACCACAGCTGCGGGGGACGGGCCGGCACTGAGGAGGGGCGTGCCAGTGCTGAGGAGGGGCGGGCTGGCGCTGTGGAGGGGAGGTAGGGATTTATCTCCCTCTCTCCTCCGTAGCCGGCTATTGTCATTCTTGCACTGCACTCGCAGTACACCGGTGTACACCGTGCAGTGCGATCTTTCTATCGCCCCATAGACTTGAAAGGGTGCGAGAGAAAGAGTCTCGCATTACAATCGCATCATGCTGCGATTGTTTTCTCGGTCCAATAGGGGCCGAGAAAATAATCGCTCATGGGTGCTGACACATAGGCTAATATTGGTCCGAGTGGAATGCGATGTTTTATCACACTCCACTCGGGCCAATTTTCATGCCGTGTGTCTTAGACCTTAAACTGCACCATCTTATGACCGCAGCTTCTGACTGACCAGATGTCAGAGCTAAAGGTCAGAACTAAGCAATGGCGTATTGCTAATGGTGGCAGGCCACGCAGCCGCTTTGAGGGGACCCAAGCTTGTCATCACTCTTTAAACTGTATGGGCATCACAGATGCCCATGCAGTTGAAAAAGTATAAAATAGGGACCACTCCGCTGTCTACTCCCTCCTTCATCATTTTCTTGCTACGTCAGAGCTCTAACAGCTCCCGCTGGAGGTCTATGGTCTGTACATTATACTATATAGAGAATTATGGGGGGGTGCATTATATTATATGGAGGACAATGGGGTGCATTAAACTATTTGGAAGACAAAGCGGTACTTTGCACACTACGACATCGCAAGCCGATGCTGCGATGCCGAGTGCGATAGTCCCCGCCCCTGTCGCAGCAGCGATATCCTTGTGATAGCTGCTGTAGCGAACATTATCGCTACGGCAGCTTCACATGGACTCACCTGTCCTGCGATGTCGCTCTGGCCAGCGACCCGCCTCCTTATTAAGGGGGCGGGTCGTGTGGCGTCACTGCGACGTCACACGGCAGGCAGCCAATAGGAGCGGAGGGGCGGAGATGAGCGGCATGTAAACATCCCGCCCACCTCCTTCCTTCCGCATATTCTACGGGAGCCGCGGTGACGCCGGTAGGAGATGTTCCTCGCTCTTGAGGCTTCATACACAGCGATGTGTGCTGCCGCAGGAGCGAGGAACAACATCGGACCGTCGCGTCAGCGTAATTATGGATTACGCCGACGCTATACCGATGATACGATTACGACGCTTTTGCGCTCGTTAATCGTATCATCTAGGCTTTACACACTACGATGTCGCCTGCGATGCCGGAAGTGCGTCACTTTCAATTTGACCCCACCGACATCGCACCTGCGATGTCATAGTGTGCAAAGTACCCCTAAGGGTTGCATTATAATATATGAATGACTATGAGGTGCCTTGTATAACGAGGGCTATGGAGGTTGCAGTACATTATATGTTATATGATAAATTATGGAGGGTGCATTATAATATATGGAGGACTATAGGCGTGCATTATACTATATGGAAGATTATGCGGGGTGCATTATAATATATGGATTAATATGGATTGTGCATTATATTATATGGAGGACTGTGGGGAAAGCATTATACTACCGTATTTTTCGGACCATAAGACGCACTTTTTTTTCTCCCAAATGTTGGGGGAAAGTGGGAGGTGCGTCTTATGGTCTGATGGTCTGAATGTAGGGCTGCAGGGAATGAGGGTGCTGCGGTGGAGCGGGTCACCGGGGGCACGAGCAGGCTGCAGCAGCCTGCCATGACCAAGTGGGCCCGCTCATTACTTATGCACGCCCATCCTCCCGCCCATCATCTCAGCGCTGAAGCCGGCACTGGCAGGTGGGCGGGAGGATGGGTGGGGGGGTGGCATAATTAACAGCCCGCATGATCACCCCTGGCAACTACAGCCTGGAGTGATCATGTGTGGCTGTGTTCACTGCACCCCGCGCATCATCATCAGCGCGGGGTGCAGTGAATCAGTGTACTCACCCATCACTGTGTGTGGAGCCGTCCCCCTGCAGCATCGCGTCTTCCTGTCTGTGCCAGTCAGCTGATCTGTGTAGTGAGCGGTGTGCACAGCGATGACGTCATCGCTGTGTGCGCTGCTAGTGTCCACACAGATCAGCTGACCACCGGCACAGACAGGAAGACATCGCGATGCTGCAGACAACGGTGACGGCTCCACACAGCGGTGCTGCAGCTGAGACAGAGAGGAAGCTGATTGGTGCTGCAGGGAGTGAGGTAAGGTGAGTATAAACGTTTATTTTTTTTCTGTGCCACAGGATACAGGCCATATACCAGGATGGGGGTATATTATGAGCAGGATGGATGGGGGTATATTATGAGCAGGATGGATGGGGGTATATTATGAGCAGGATGAATGGGGTTATATGAGCAGGATGGGGGGTATATGAGCAGGATGGGGGTATATGAGCAGGATGAATGGGGGTATATGAGCAGGATGGATGGGGGTATATGAGCAGGATGGGGGTATATGAGCAGGATGGATGGGGGCATATAGCAGGATGGGGGTATATGAGCAGGATGGATGGGGTATATGAGCAGGATGGATGGGGGCATATAGTAGGATGGGGGTATAGGAGCAGGATGGATGGGGGTATATATGAGCAGGATGGATGGGGGTATATGAGCAGGATGGATGGGGGTATATGAGCAGGATGGGGGTTTATGAGCAGGATCATATACAAGGTAGGAGGATCATTACTAGGATGGGGTACCTTAGTAGAGAATTTGGGGACATTACCCCCATAACAGTGTCAGCAGCAGATCCTCGCCCCATAACAGTGTGTCATGACCACATTTTGTGGTTAAAATTTTATTTTCCTATTTTCTCTAAAACCAGGGTGCGTCTTATGGTCCAGTGCGTCTTATAGTCCGAAAAATACGGTATATGGAGGACAATGTGTGGCTCATTATACCATATGAAGTTCTAAAGTGGGTGCATTATACTATATGGAAGGCAATGTGGGGCCCATTATACTATATGGAAGGCTATGTCGGGGCCATTATAATATTTGGAGGGCTACGTGGAGGCCATTATACTATTTGGACGGTTATGTGGGGCCATTATAATATTTGGAGGGCAATGAGGGAGCCTTTATACTTTATGGAGGGCTATGTGAGGGTTATTATAATGTATGCAAGTAATTATACAGTTGGCATCAAAAGATAAAATAGAAGTGGATTCCTGTAGAAAGAAGATGGTCAGTAATAATGGTTAAATCATGATTTATTACATGATTCAGAGATCATATCTCCTTCCTCAAAAAAATTACATATGTACAACTGATGTACATGTGTGATTTATGTGCTCTGTTTGTGTATATATTTGTGTCTCTTTGGATATTTTGTTATACCATGCCTGGTGAAGAGACCTGAGAAGTCTCAAAAGCTTGCTTTGTAACATCATTTATTTTATTTTAGTTAGCCATTTAAAGTTATCAGAAGAAGAAGATTATAATTTTGTTTCTTTCACTGAGAGCAATCAATCATATGCATTTATGTGACACATGCTATTATGTGACCCAGCCAAATATAAAATATATATATATTTTTAAGGGGAGGGGTTGGGCAATTAAGGCCACGTCACACTAAGCAAAATCGCTAGCAACATCGCTGCTAAGGAACAACTTTTGTGACGTAGCAGCGATGTTGCTTGCGATGTTGCTGTGTGTGACATCCAGCAACAAGCTGGCCCCTGCTGTGAGGTCGCTGGTTGTTGCTGAATGTCCTGGACCATTTTTTAGTTGTTGCTCTCCCGCTGTGAAGCACACATCGCTGTGTGTGACAGCGACAGAGCAAGAACTAAATGTGCAGGCAGCAGGAGCCGGCTTCTGTGGACGCTGGTAACCACGGTAAACATCGGGTAACCAATAAGCCCTTACCTTGGTTACCCGATATTTACCTTCGTTACCAGCGTCCGCCGCTCTCACGCTGTCAGTGCCGGCTCCCTGCTCTCTGCACACACTCTTACTCTTGCTCTTACACATCGGGTAATTAACCAAGGTAAATATCGGGTTGGTTACCCGATATTTACCTTAGTTACCAAGCGCAGCATCGCTTCCACGCGTCGCTGCTGGCTGGGGGCTGGTCACTGGTTGCTGGTGAGATCTGCCTGTGTGACAGCTCACCAGCAACCCATGTAGCGACGCTCCAGCGATCCCTGCCAGGTCAGGATGCTGGTGGGATCGCTGGAGCGTCGCTAAGTGTGACATCTCACCAGCGACCTCCTAGCAACTTACCAGCGATCCCTACCAGGTTGTATCGTTGTTGGGATCGCTGGTAAGTTGTTTAGTGTGACTGGGCCTTTAGAGCTTTTACTATGGGACCTTATGATTTCTATGTACGCCCCTGGTCACAAGTTCTTAATTTAAGCCTATGTGAGCCTCTTTTTTGCTCTCATAGACTTAAGTTGAGAAGTGACAACTGACTTGCCCAGCAAGCACTTCTATATAAAATCAATATATTATATTGACTTGTAGAGCAAAAGTTAACATGTCAATATGCTAAACAGTGAACATTGTAATTAAAAGTGATCAAAAAGTTCTATGTACACGAAAAAAAACCCAGAAGGTTTTTCTGTTTTTTTTTTTTTTTAATAATTATGAATATACCATGCTCTTTAGAAGCTTTGAAGAAATGTATTACAAAATTTTAATTACTTTTAAATTCTTTACAAACTACATATTAAAAATGCTGAGCTCAGTCTTTGAGGTTTGGCTACCATTCCAATACTCACTTCATTTCTTATTGCAGCCATAACAGCAGTTAGATAGCTGAGGAAAGCTAATGGACTTAAAAGGGCTTTCTAGGCTGAAATTAATAGTCTGCATTCACTCTGTATGACTACAGGCTGCATCACACACTGTCACAGTTCCCCTCTATTCCTCAATCTAGTAATCAGATGATCACATATATGTGAAGGAGGTGGTCGCATTTACCTCCACCCCCATCGTGGTTTTCTATTCCCTGTGGTCCTAAGAAAAGTCTTAATTAAGTGTATGGTATATGTAAGATATGGTGTTTTGATATAGGAGAGCTGAGGCCACTGCCACCTAGCATTGACGCCAGGTAAGATAAAGATCTGATAAAATATCTTGAGTGTTGTAAATGTATTAATGCTGTATAGTGAAATATGTTAGCTAGGTAAATGTTAGAGTGATATGAAGCTTTTAGCATGTGTGGCGCCCCTGACCTGGTCAGGCACCACTGAGTACTGCACCCATGCTGGGGACAGTACAACACAGGTAATCCAGAAGGCTGACAGGGGTGTGGAACACAGGCGCATAGTGATCAGGTCTCACACATGTACCCATGAGAGGACCCCTGGGGATCCCAGGAGGGGGCAAGCCTTCACCTTCACTGGAATAGTGGAGGGGGTAGAGCCTCCATCTCCTCTCAAGGGGTGTGGTGGAGAGTCTGGTTGCTAGGTGGCGTAGGCAAGAACAGGAGAGGAGGGGCAGTGAGTCAGTTAGGGCAGAACTCCATAGGGCTCAGTGAGGAGCAGACCTGTGGGGCTGTTGCTGTCTAACAGCGCCCGCGCAGTGGCTACAGACGGGGGAGAACGGTCAACTAGGAGTGCTGCCTGAAAGCCAGCTTCAGCTAGAGAGTGCACGGAGTGGGAAGTAAGGAGACTGCTAGAGAGCACCAGGCCCAACCGGGCGGCAGATCCCGAAGCGAAGATAGATCCAGCTTTCTTCTGCTAAACCTGCCGGTGTGGGGCTCTCAAAGCCCACACCACATCACCACAAAAGCCGCAGCCACGTAACCGCAGTTAGGGCCCATAGGTCATAGGAGGCAAGAGGCTGGAGTGGCCTGGTCCGGGGAACAAGCACACGGCAAACAACAAGGGGAGAGAGGCTGCAGCATCTTCCCTGGGTGACCCCCATAGGGACTCAAAGTCGGGGTCACCCCAAACCACCAAGGGCTAAGGAAGGCGAGTCAGTAGTCACCCTCATAAAGTCAGCCTGAAGGATACCTGGTTCCTACCTGGTTCATCTCAGCTACGCCCGGGTTACTCACCCTGCCACCTGAAGTGAGTAAAAACCCTGAAAGACATCCTGCCTGTGTGGTCATTCTGCGACTTGTGGTACTACAAACCTACACAGGGCCCTGGGGCTTGCCTCACTCTCAGGAGGCTACTACATCTAACTGCACACACCATCAGCCCCAGGCGACCCTCAACCTGCAGTGGCGGTCCCTACTGGCCGCAATACTGAGAGTGGCGTCACGATCAAAACAGAAGATTTCCTACCAGTGACGGAGATCCAGCAACGTGGAGTCCCTGAAGGTAACGCACCGACACCGATACACCACCTGTGGGGCTTCACATCTGGCGTCACGAACAGGATAAGGACTAGACCTGTTCAGACAGGTGACCATGTGCCTGGGCGGTCCGCTTGAAAAATTGGAAGCGCCGCCATATTGCCACCATGAAAAGCGCGCTGAAAAACAACAGCAGCCCGCGCTGGAAGAAGTTACCGCCCACGAAGAGGTGTGGCTACCCAGAGATCCCCTGCAGAGTTCTGACCTCGCTGATGAAGAAAGCGGAAGCGTCCAGAGACGGCGGAGCAGAGAAGAAGCCAGTAGCGTGCTAGAGGAAATGGAGTCCAGACGCGGATACCCAGAACCAGGCACTGCTGCCTGGTGGTGCCGGGAGCTTGCCATCTTCTGCGACCGGCTGGAGGCCGGGATTGTGCGACAGCTTAGGGAAGAACGCACGGAGCTCCTGGAGATGGCTGCGGCGGTGCGGACCTACGAGGAGGGAGCCGCGCGACGCATGTCAGACCGAGCGGCGACGACGCAGACCCCGATGCTGCCACAGATGGGTGAGTCGAGTGATGCCCCGGCCAGCGCAAGTGCCCCGACCCCTGCTGCCACGCCCGCGGTCCCGGAAGAGGCGCCCGGCGCGGCGCCACCGAACCAGGCCGCAGCCACGCTAGATGCGGCCCGCCAAATCCAGGCCGCCGCAGCCATGCCCCGCCTGGCCCGCAAAGGTCCGACTACCACTGCGATACTGATCCGTGCCGCAGGTGTGACACTGACCCAGGCTGCCACCCTGCTGAGCCCAGTCCGCCAAGACCCCACCGCAGCAGCGACACTCGTCCGCGCCGCAAGTGAGATGCTGAACCAGGCCGCAGCCCCGCCGGGTGCGGCCCGCCAAGCTCCGATCGCTGCAGCGACGTCCAGCCCAGCCTGCACAGAGCCCCCTGCAACAGCGACACTGATCCAGGCCGCCGCCAGCCAGGGCGCGGCCCGCCAAGACCAGGCCGCCGCCATGCCAGGCGCGGCCCGCCAAGACCAGGCCGCCGCCATGCCAGGCGCGGCCCGCCAAGACCAGGCCGCCGCCATGCCAGGCGCGGCCCGCCAAGACCAGGCCGCTGCCATGCCAGGCGCGGCCCGCCAAGACCAGGCCGTCGCCATACAGGGCGCGGCCCGCCAAGAGATTGCATCACTATTTTCCCCGGCCTGCAAGGCCAGAGCAGACACCGCTCCCCAGTCCAGAGAGGTCCCTGCTAGGAAGACCCTGATAGGAGAGGACCCTGAATACTGGAAGCTGAAGGCTGACCTAGAGGCCCAGTTCCCGCAAGAGATGGTGGATCGGTATCTGCTCCCTCCGCATACCCCCAAGGAGATTCAGGCAACCCCTGCAGCCGCGCCAGAGAGTCCACCGCCCAGACCAGCTGAAGAAAGCCCATCCCCAGCACTGCCACCAAAGGAGTGCCAAGAAGAACTAAGGGGGAGAGGAGGCCCGGAAGCAGAAGGGCTGACTCCGACGCCAACCGCAGCAGACCCCTACCCAGAGCCGGAGATGCTGCCCTATTCCCGCTGGGAGGAGGAAGACTTGACACCGTCAGCAGACGAAGATCAGCCCAAAGACCTCACCTGGGAGCCTGCAGGCATGAACCCAGCCCGCAAGACAAGGCGCAGCAGAACAAAGCGTCCTCCAACACCACAGTCTCCAGAGCAGAGGGAGGTCACAGCCAGAGACCTGGAGGAGAAAAGGTGCCTAAGAAGGTCCCAAGCCCAGGCTAGAGGACCCCTTTACAGAGGAATAGTAGAGGACTTCAACTTGAAAAGCGGATACGGCTTTATTGTAGTAAAAGGAATAAAAGAGGGCATATTTGTAAATCGGAGAGATGTTCAAGCCCACCTGCCCAGAGGACATTCAGGCAGAAATTTGAAAATTGGGGACTTAGTACAGTTCACCTTGCATCAAGGAGAAAGGGGCTACTATGCCTTAGACGTAGCACCATGTCCCAGACAAGAAAGACAAGAAAGACAAGAAAGACAAGAAAGACAAGACAGAGATAAAGAAACAGATGCAGAAAAGGAAACAGACGAAGACCAAGAAAGGAAAGATAAAGAACCTACAGATGAAACAACCACAGACAAAGATCCTACAGATGAAACAACCACGGACGACGACGGAGAGCAAGAAAGTCACAGGTGCCGGTGCCCTACATGCCCACGCCCTGGTGAACCGGAGGAGTAGAGTAGAGAGAAGTAAAGAAATACAGCAAGTTACCAGTTGAAGTTTTGACAAGTTTTGTTTGCAACGTTTAAGAAATGCGCCCACAAAAACTATTGTGAGAAATAAACTTTAAGGCTATGAACTTGCTATAGCCACAAACTCTCGCAGTGTAAATAGTTACACCAGTGGCACCACCACCAGGGCCAGCCTGTTTAGGGGCTTGGCTCGTCTGCAACCAGGAGGGGCCCGTCCGTATATAGGGCCTTGGCTCACCTGCGACCAGAGAGCACGCCTGTTTATGGGGCCTTGGCTCACCACCACAAAGAGGGTACCTGGTCAGCACCAACTGTGGAGGCCGCCTCGGCATCCTGCCAGAAGAGGCTGACGGCGCGGATCCACCAGGCCAGGTATACCCTGAAACCACCAGCCCATGTAAGCCGCCTCTACATCCTGCCAGAAGTGGCTGAAGTCGCGGCCAACGGGAGAGGAAGATTGGAGGAAAGGTCTGGGGAAGTAGATGGCCCAGATCTGGTTACCAAAAGGACCGGTGACCTGCCTCCTGAGAGGGTTTTGGGTGGGTTAACGGACTTGTGGGTGGAGGGTGGTGATCTCTGATACATGGTGGTTTTAAAAATGTTTTACATGTTTTAATGTTTTATGCATTTTAAAATGTTGTCTTGCAGCCCGAGGACGTGCTGGTGATAACTAAGGGGGAATGTGGCGCCCCTGACCTGGTCAGGCACCACTGAGTACTGCACCCATGCTGGGGACAGTACAACACAGGTAATCCAGAAGGCTGACAGGGGTGTGGAACACAGGCGCATAGTGATCAGGTCTCACACATGTACCCATGAGAGGACCCCTGGGGATCCCAGGAGGGGGCAAGCCTTCACCTTCACTGGAATAGTGGAGGGGGTAGAGCCTCCATCTCCTCTCAAGGGGTGTGGTGGAGAGTCTGGTTGTTAGGTGGCGTAGGCAAGAACAGGAGAGGAGGGGCAGTGAGTCAGTTAGGGCAGAACTCCATAGGGCTCAGTGAGGAGCAGACCTGTGGGGCTGTTGCTGTCTAACAGCGCCCGCGCAGTGGCTACAGACGGGGGAGAACGGTCAACTAGGAGTGCTGCCTGAAAGCCAGCTTCAGCTAGAGAGTGCACGGAGTGGGAAGTAAGGAGACTGCTAGAGAGCACCAGGCCCAACCGGGCGGCAGATCCCGAAGCGAAGATAGATCCAGCTTTCTTCTGCTAAACCTGCCGGTGTGGGGCTCTCAAAGCCCACACCACATCACCACAAAAGCCGCAGCCACGTAACCGCAGTTAGGGCCCATAGGTCATAGGAGGCAAGAGGCTGGAGTGGCCTGGTCCGGGGAACAAGCACACGGCAAACAACAAGGGGAGAGAGGCTGCAGCATCTTCCCTGGGTGACCCCCATAGGGACTCAAAGTCGGGGTCACCCCAAACCACCAAGGGCTAAGGAAGGCGAGTCAGTAGTCACCCTCATAAAGTCAGCCTGAAGGATACCTGGTTCCTACCTGGTTCATCTCAGCTACGCCCGGGTTACTCACCCTGCCACCTGAAGTGAGTAAAAACCCTGAAAGACATCCTGCCTGTGTGGTCATTCTGCGACTTGTGGTACTACAAACCTACACAGGGCCCTGGGGCTTGCCTCACTCTCAGGAGGCTCCTACATCTAACTGCACATACCATCAGCCCCAGGCGACCCTCAACCTGCAGTGGCGGTCCCTACTGACCGCAAATCTGAGAGTGGCGTCACGATCAAAACCGAAGATTTCCTACCAGTGACGGAGATCCAGCAACGTGGAGTCCCTGAAGGTAACGCACTGACACCGACACAACACCTGTGGGGCTTCACACATGCATATCATTGGTAGGCACTTCCTGTTTAGGAGGAAGCTTAAAGTTAAGAGGGGTGACAGATGTCTAGGGGTTTGGTTAGAGAGGTGCCAGTTCTGCGGAAAGGGCCCATTGATATATTGATATAATTATGGTGTATGTTTGGGTTCCGTTTATTCCAGTTTTTAGAATGGAATTAAAATTTCTGCATGCAGACTTTTTTTATTTTTGGTCTAAAGTCTGACATAAAATGGAACCCATATGGACCCCTTAGGATATCAATCCTATTGATATTACTTAGCATGTTCTCCCTGTGTTTGTGTGGGTTTACCCCAGTATATTACAGTTTCCGCCTACACTCCAAAGACAGGGATTTTAGGTCCAGATAGGGCATTTAGACTGTGAGCTCCAATGAGGGCAGTGATAATGATGTCGGTAAAGGGCTGTGGAATTTAATGGTGCTATATAAACAAGTAAAATAAAATATAAATAAATTACTACCATCACATCATAAACCTTACAGTTTGAGCAGCCTAATCTTTCTTCATATAGCAAGTGTGGGATTATTCCCTGGAAAGTAAGTTTCAGAAACCCAAGGAACTGCAAGTAGTTCTGCTGTCCCTGTTCAAATTCCTCGAGCAATTAGAGGGGAGAAATGTGAAAATCCTATAAGACTATGCCACAGCAGTAACGTACATAGAGAGGAAGGTATGGACAAGATCATCTTTTTTCTATATCCATTTCATCTTGGATTTTCTCCCTCACAGAAGTCTATTTTCTCTTTTTGTCTGCAGTTCATCTGAAGGGGGTAGACAGCTTGATAACAGATTTCTTAAGTCATCAGACTCTGAGTCAGGAGGTTATACAGGAGGTCTTCAGGCAAATGTCCTGGTTATGGAGGAGGCCAAAGATAGACATTGTTCAACAAAAAATGCTCTAGATTCTTATCTGTTTTTACATTTCTTCACAACGATTGTCCCATGTAGCTGGATGCCTTTTTCTTATTCTTGGAATGATTGCTAGGATTATACTTTTCCTCCCCTTTGTTTCTGTTTATGTTTTATGCTCACATTTCCTTAAAGGGTATATCTGGGACTTTAGAAAAAAAAAAATGTGCCAAAGCATTTAGAGCCAAGAAGTTGACACCTACCTGCTTGTTGTGCTATGTGCTATTCTTCACTAGTACAGAACGGTCACAGACCACTTACTGTTGGTGAGTCTGCAGATTCCGCTGATGTCGCAACTACAGAGAGGTGGCTTCTCATTCGCTTTGCTCTGTAGACAGGCATCACTGCCAATGTCATGCTGATTGATATTCGGCTCCCCTATTTAGGCAGTGGAGAGCCGGCTGTTAATCAGTGTGATGTCGGCAGTACCGCCCTGTCTACAAAGCAGAGCAGAAAAGAAGCTTCCACTCCATTGATGAAGCCAATTTATCGGTGGCAGGAGCAATCTGTGACCACTCTGTGCCAGCGAAGAATGATGCCTAGCACAACAGGCAGATAGGAAGCTATTACCTTCTTGTTAGTGCTTAGTGATTTTTTTTTTTATTAAAAGTCCTGGATATACCCCTCAACCTCGCCAATTATTTTATATGTGCCCGCGTAGAAATGTTGTTTCTGTTGTAGGTCATTAGTATTCCACAAAAGTATGATACCAATTTCATATTCTGAGTAGTGCCCACCACACAAAGTATAAATCCCACAGTGCCCCTTCATAAAGTATGATTCCCTAAATGGCTCTCCAGATAGTACAATACATACAATACTCCCACAGTCCCTTCTACACAGCATGATGGCACTACACCCTTCCCCCCACAACTGCCTTTCCAGAACTCCAATATAGTACAATGCCTCTACAGTCCCCTAAATTAACATGTCTTCACAACACCTTCCACACAGTATAATGGACCCACGGTATGAATTTCCCACCGTGACCTAAACACAAACATTCTACTTGCCTGTGTATTTTTTTATTTCTTTGCTCCTGTTGTGACTGATCTGTTTCCTGCTGTTCAGTTTTGGGACTTGAGAATATCACATGATCTCAATGTCCTTGAAAGTCCTGCAGTGTTCAACGACAAGAAATGGTGGAGCAGAAATTTGTCTGTCCCCTTTTTCACTATTGTGTCAACTGTATCTGTGTACAAAGAACAAAGTTACAGTTAAAGGCAAGACATACCCTTGATTCTCCAGCAGGATAGTTGCCCAAATTTGGTACTGTCCTGGTGTATCACAGATGGTTGGTTGGTCTGTGTATGTTTTTCTTTGAAACTATGTGGCATTTCAGAATGAACATACTTTGAAAAAGTGACCAAACACCATACTTGCCAGATGACTAGTCCAAAGCAGTTCTTTAATGACTACTCCCCGCTCCGCTAACATAGACTGACTGGTCTATCACTATGTGTGTGTATAGAATGAGACCTATCAGACTACAGGAGCAGGGAAGGGAGCAATTTCTGGGAAGCTGTCTCAGACTGGTCATCCTAGGTGCATTGTAGCCATCTGGCTTTTCAAACCATGTTTCAGAGTACAAAATAGGTGGCCATTTAAGCATGTCCAAATCACACAAAATATTCCTTTTAATTTGCAATGTATTGTACAGTGTAGTAGGGGCTAAACATTGAAAGTGTCACCTGGTTTTTGTTGCGCCATATGGAAGCAACATAATGTAAGGACAGGGAAAATGATTCCAATGATTTATCATTTACTAGGCTGCTTACTGAAGTTTTGATATAATCAGTGTTTTACCTGTTAAAAACTACAAGTCCTTTGAATGCTGAGCTCTATATAACCCAGCCCAAAACAGTTATTGACAGCTTTTAACTTACACTGTGCATAGGTAGAAATCTCTAAAGTCAGTGGTGGGCACAGAGAGGATAGACAGAGCTTATAAATATTGATAACTTTAGGTTTACTGGTCTTCTCATTCACTATCTGTTGATAAAAGAAAGTGTTTTATCAAAACTACAGTAAGTAGCCAAAAAGTGATACAATGCTGGAATCAATATCTTTGCCCGTAGATTGTGTTGCTCTCAGATGAGGTAAGAAAAATCTAGTGACATTCTCTTTAACAAGATATTATTGCTATGTATGGCTTGTGAATTTGAATTTAGAATTAAAATACATTTTACTAGCATGAACTTGCATTTGCTGGGGCTTTAAAGCAGCCTTTGTATATGTTATTCTTTCTGTTTATTACAGTTTTTCCCTTCCCCTAGTAATGAACAAATCTTTAGGGAATCGAATTCATTAAATTGCAAAAATTTGTCAGAATACACAATTTGCCACTCAAGTGTTTCGCCTTTGTGAAAGCGAGCTGATTCTCCCCGTTTCCGGGCTATTCTTTCTGCCTTTCCCAGTTGTGCAACATCCTCTTTAGCGTTCTTTGCTCTGAGCATCCAGCTCCAAGTGAGCCTCTGATATTGTGACACACATTATGGGTGGGAAGGCAGAAATAAGTTGGAAGCGTTAATGGCAAGGTGAGTATTAATTTTTTATGCCATTTTCCCAGCTATTTTTTTTGTAAAATTCAAGGCGAATTAAATTAATTTTAAACAAATTCACCTATCTCCACCTTTCAAGAATTTCGGCATATTTTGGCTTTTGCAGACATCTGTGGATTATGGTCTAAACATAGACCACGCAACCCAGGACCTGAGTTCAGCAGCCTGCTAGACTTCTATGTTCAGACCGTAATCCATGGACGTCTACAGGAGTCCTAAGTGTGTGAGTATTTTGAATTTCTGACAAAATACTTTTAAAACTGTGGCAGTGAATCTTTCAATGTTTTTATATACCTGACCTATTTAAATATCATGTAATCCTGTCCTTTAGACTGTACATAGATAATGCTAAAAACCTTAAAAATGCTTAAAGCATAGTTAGAAAAAAATGTATTCCTATGTTTTTAACATAAAGAATAAAGCAGATATTTTTTTTTCTGCCAGCTCAACTGGCAGAGACATGCTTTTCAGGCAGTCATTCAACAAACCCATTAGAACAGACCCATGAGGACATCATTAGGTAAGGCGGGGTTGACCGGTGAATGGGTTTAGCATTTGAGTTGAGACGTCCAACAAAAATTCTTGCCATGTGAGAACATCTTTATGTCTCCATAGCAATTCCTCCATGCCGTAAAAGAGGTAAAGCAATGTAATAGAGGGGAAAAAAAAGGACAGAGAAAGGCTAGAGTAAAATTCGGAAACACTGATGATGTTCAAGCTTTCCAAGTAGGCGAGACTGGATGAAGTCAAATATTTTATGGAAAGAAGACTGTAAAGAGCAAGGAAAATGGCATTTAGAAGGAGGTGCCATTGAATGGGCCATTCTTTTTCCAACCAAACCAAATCTTATTGGAACACTTCATGTTCTTCCAGTAGTAGAGACAGTAAGTCTGCTACTAAATATGCTGCAATAAGCAAAATGCTTTTGCTTTTTAGAAGAGACTGACCTTACACTGAGCTCTCTGATAGTTAATATCTTAGTATAATAAATGCTTTTATACAGAAGTTTACAGAGAAGGTGAAATCCCGGTGGTAGGGTGGGAGGATCACAAATATTTCAGAAAAGTTGTGTTGTCTTTAAGTTACTGTCATATAAAATTAAGCAGAACTCTGCAGTATAAAGAAAATTAAAGTCTGCATAGTGAAGAACCTTTTTTTTAAAACTTTTTAATGGGAACAATCTTTTACAGAATAAAAGAAAATAACAAAAATACACATAATCTATTCAATAGATAATGTTATAGAGTAATTTATAATTCTTCTATAAACCTACATCACAAATGCAGCTGAAAAATGTTAATGTTGGTAAAAGGTAAAACTGCCAAGATGGCGTAAGAAGATTTCCAAGCCAGGCAATCTGCCTTTGGGAATGTAAATATGCAAATAGCTTCTTCAGAGAGAAAGCCCAAACTCTAGTGCCACCAAATGGATGTAGCGGTCATAAAAGTCAATATCAACCCTTTAATAAGCTTCCACACATGACGGAAGATACGATTCCAAACCAGACACTTAGGCTATGTGCCCACGGGACTCTGTATCTGTGGATTTTTCTGCATCAAAATCCGCAGCTTTCCCCCAGAATCCGCACCTTTTCATAGGTGTGGATTTTGTGCGGATTTGACGTGGATTTGATGCGGATTTTGTTGCGGATTTTGCGTTTTGTTTTTTTTTTAATTCAATTGAATAGGCAAAATCCGCACGAAAATCCGCAACAATAATTGACATGCTGCAGATTTTTCCGCACGAAAATCCGCACGATTTCTGCTGCGGAAAAATCCGCAACGTGGGCACAGCATTTCCCAAATGCCATAGAAATGGATGGGGAGTAGCTGTACTGCAGATTTCTGGAAAATCCGCGGCTTTTCCGCGGCAAAATCCGCGCATTTTCCGCAGCGTGGGCACATAGCCTTAATCTGCAGACACATGTTTTTGAGTGTTTGCCCCTTCATCGGTGCAAATCAGGAAATCTGAGTTTGCTGGATGAGCAGCCCCTTACAGAAGGGCTAATGGGGAAAGCTTCTCCTAGTGGAGAGTAGGGAAACATAAGTCTGTGCCTTAGTATGCATTTGGGAGTAACATATAATCTGTGTTATATCGATACATTATCACCTGACAAAAGTCTATATCTGAGGATGACTTGGTGACAAAAGCTTGCTCACAGTGGAGTTACTAACTTATGCTACTTGCTGATGATGAGGATATTAATATTGGTGTCAACGAGCACTGTGGTTCTACCTCAGTAAACTAATACTGCTACTAATACTTATCATTTTGTATCTTTTTTTTATTATACTAGCTGTACTACCCGGCTTCGCCCGGGTTAATAACTGCTGTTAACAAAATAGAATGTATTAATAAAAATGTATTCTGCACACAAAAACCACAAAACAAATAGATATAAATGTAATTTATGTTGCCTATATTAACCAATCAGAGCTCAGATTAATTGACTGTAGCAAAATAGAAGCTAAGCTGTGATTGGTTGCTATTGGCAGCCTGATAAATCTCCAGGCAACAAAAAGCCCTCCCCCTGACAGTATATATTAGCTCACACATACACATATAGACAGGTCATGTGACTGACAGCTGCCGTATTTCCTATGTGGTACATTTGTTGTTTTTGTAGTTTGGCTGCTTATTAATCAGATTTTTATTTTTGAATGATAATACCAGACTTGTGTGTGTTCTAGGGCGATTATGTGGCGAGGTTGGTGTATGTGTGGTGAGATGTGTTCTGATGGTGGTATATGTGTTCAAGCATGTGGTAGTGTGTGGCGCATTTTGTGTGTGTGTTCATGTCCCCGAGTCTGGTGAGTATCCCATGTCAGGGCCCCACCTTAGCAACTGTACGGTATATACTCTTTGGCGCCATCGCCTCATTTTTTAAGTCACCCTTGTTCACATCTGGCAGCTGTCAATTTGCCCCCAATACTTTTCGTTTCATTTTTTCCCCATTATGTAAATAGGGGCAAAATTGATTGGTAAATTGGAACGTGCGGGGTTAAAATTTCGCCTCACAACATAGCACCCGGCGCTGCCCGGGATAGTAACTGTCTCTCTGTTTCTCTCCCATTCTCTGTCTGTCTCCCCCTCTGTATATATCTCTCTGTCTCTCTCTCTCTCTTTGTCTGTCTGTCTCTTTCCCTGTCTGTCTATCTATCTCTTTCCCTGTCTGTCTATCTATCTCTGTCACTTTCCCTGTCTGTCTCTTTCCCTCTCTTTCCCTATCTGTCTCTTTCCCTCTTTCCCGCTGTCTCTTTCCCTGTGTCTGTCGCTTTGTCTGTCTCTTTACCTGTCTTTGTCTGTCTCTTACCCTGTCTGTCTCTTTCCCTCTCTTTCCCTGTCTGTCTGTTTCTCTGTGTCTGTCTCTTTACCTGTCTCTCTCTTTCCCTCTCTTTCCCTGTCTGTCTCTTTCCCAGTCAGTCTGTCTCTTTGTCTGTCTCTTTGTGTCTGTCTCTTACCCTGTCTATGTCTGTTTCTTACCCTGGCTGCATTGTGACACGCCAACATTCCATATAAGGGTGTGGCTGCGCATTCTTCTGAAGTTCTGGCTGCGCTGTGGCTTCCAGCTCCATTCGCTTTAATGGAGGCAGGTTTTTTGGCGAATAACTGTAAAGAGCAGGGTTAAAATTTCCCCTCGACACATAGCCTATGACGCTCTCGGGGTCCAGACGTGTGAGTGTGCAAAATTTTGTGGCTGTAGCTGCGATGGTGCGGATGCCAATCCTGGACATACACACACACATACACACACACATTCAGCTTTATATATTAGATTATTATAAATCTTCTATAAACATATACATGCATCTTATGCTTCTAATTACAATTTTCACTTGTTTATTTTTTGTTATACATTCCACAGGATGTTATTGTACATATTTTAGTTTAGAATTATATAAGTATCTATAACTAGTGATGGGTGGACCCAGACTGTAAAAGCCCAGATCTGCATGGTTTCAAAGTTGCCCGTGTGTCGGGCCCAGGCCTTGGATTCCCGGTGCTTGATTCGGATTCAGCACTCGAGAAAAAAAAAAGTCACATGCGGTTGCTCTTCTTTTATTACACAGCCAAGATAAGCGCAGGGTTGGGGGCTGCAGCCTGTAGCCATGTGCTTTATCTGTGCTTGGTATCAGAGACCCTGCTCAAATTGTTTTATTTCTTTATTTTTATACCGCGTTACTGATGGTAGATGCTACAGTGTATAGGCTCCTTCAAGGTAGGCAAAATGCCGTCCGACGTTTCCAGCTAGAATAAACATTATATTTTTAAGTCCACGTGGGCATGAAGTTATTTATAATAGAAGTGGGAGTGTGGGAGTAAGACCCCCAGGTAGGGGAGGTACAGGGGGGCAAAGCCCCCCCTTTGATAATTACTCAGCTCTGCTGCATTGCTAAAACTAAAATCTTTGATTATGTCTGAACTGCTGCACCCAGTCATCTAAGTGATACATCGTTGGATTCAATCATACTGCTTTCCGATGAGGTAGCAAATACCTGCTGATAGATTCCCTTTAAAATTGTTTAAAATGACTTAGGGGCACTTTGCACACTGCGACATCGCAGGTGCGATGTAGGTGGGGTCAAATTGAAAATGACGCACTTCCGGCATCGCATGCGACATCGCAGTGTGTAAAGCCTGGATGATACGATTAACGAGCGCAAAAGCGTCGTAATCGTATCATCGGTGCAGCGTCGGCGTAATCCATGATTACGCTGACGCGACGGTCCGATGTTGTTCCTCGCTCCTGCGGCAGCACACATCGCTGTGTGTGAAGTCGCAGGAGCGAGGAACGTCTCCTACCGGCCTCACTGCGGCTTCCGTAGGATATGCGGAAGGAAGGAGGTGGGCAGGATGTTTACATCCTGCTCATCTCCGCCCCTCCGCTCTGATTGGCCGGCTGCCCTGTGACGTCGCAGTGACGCCGCACGACCCGCCCCCTTAACAAGGAGGCGGGTCGCCGGCCACAGGGACGTCGCACGGCAGGTGAGTGTGTGTGTGAAGCTGGCGTAGCGATAACTTTCGCTACGCCAGCTATCACCACATATCGCTGCTGCGACGGGGGCGGGGACTATCGCACTCGGCATCGCAGCATCGGCCTGCGATGTCTTAGTGTGCAAACCCCGCCTTAGGGTACCGTCACACTTTAGCGACGCTCCAGCGATCCCACCAGCGATATGACCTGGTCAGGATCGCTGGTGCGTCACTACATGGTCGCTGGTGAGCTGTCAATCAGGCAGATCTCACCAGCAACCAGTGACCAGCCCCCAGCCAGCAGCGACGCGTGGAAGCAACGCTGCACTTGGTAACTAAGGTAAATATCGGGTAACCAAGCTCTTGGTTACCCCATATTTACCTTTGTTACCAGCGCACACCGCTTAGCGCTGGCTCCCTGCACTCCTAGCCAGAGTACACATCGGGTTAATAAGCAATCCGCTGTGCTTATTTACCAGATCTGTACTCCAGCTACGTGTTTAGGAAGCAAGGTACCGGCACTAGCAGCCTGAGAGTGGCGGACGCTAGTAAGCAAGATAAATATCGGGTAACCAAGAAAGGGCTTGCCTTGGTTACCCGATATTTACCTTGGTTACAGCTTACCGCAGGCTGCCAGACGCAGGCTCCCTGCTCCCTGCACATTCAGATCGTTGCTCTCTCGCTGTCACACACAGCAATGTGTGCTTCACAGCGGGAGAGCAACATCAAAAAAATGAACCAGCAGTGTGTATAATGAGCAGCGATCTCACAGCAGGGGCCAGATCGCTGCTCAGTGTCACACAGAGCGAGATTGCTAATGAGGTCACTACTGCGTCACAAAAACCGTGACTCATGAGCGATCTCACTAGTGATCTCGCTATGTAAGAAGTACCCCTTAGTGGCTTTGAGCTGCTTTAAGCACTTTACGATCGCTGATACGCTTTTTAATGGCGATCATTCAGGGGCCTTATTCCTCAGCACCATTAAAAGCAGCACTGAGGGATAAGTAAATAGCACTACCATATGGGTGAAATGATAGCTGACACCTGTGGGCATCGGCCCTGACCAGTTTTGGAATCGATTAGAGGCAATTAACTCCTTATATACTGCTGTCAATCACAACAGCGGTATCTACGTGGTTTAACTGGGGTTAAAAGACCCCCTTTTGGTAGGATTAGACTCCTGTGATGATAATCGCATTTGCCAATCATTGCCATGGAACCATGGGGTCGTCTGATGACCCCAGTGTATGGCAGGAGTACAGCAGTACATTAGACCAATGATGAAAGTGAAAAATATTCATGTCCCACAGTGGGACTAAGTATAAAAAATGAAAACAAAAGTTAAATAAAGTGTATAAAAAAGAAAAAACACACAAAAAGCTCACACAAATGAGATTAGATCAGATCAGTAGACAAGTGCAGGGAATAATGTGGAGTTGCCCTGCAAGCCCACATTAAAGAGATAAAAACGACCTTGGACGTACAGTGGTGTAAAAAAGTATTTGCCCTTTTCCTGATTTCTTATTCTTTGGCATGTTTGTCACACTTAAATGTTTCAGATCACCAAACAAATTTAAATATTAGACAAAGACAACACAAGTAAATACAAAATGCAGTATATAAATAAAGGTCATTATTATTATTAAGGGAAAAAGAAATCCAAACATACAGGACCCTGTGTGAAAAAATGACCCCCCCCCTCCCTCCTTAAAATATAAATTAACTGGTCTATCACATCTTTGGGAAGCGGAGTTCAATTTTCCTAGCCACACCCGGGCCTGGTTACTGCCACACCCATTCTCAATCAAGAAATCACTTAAATAAGACCTGCATGACAAAGTGAAGTAGTCGAACAGATTCTTAAAAGCTAGCTATGCCGTAATCCAAAGATATTCAGGATCAAAAGACAGACAAAGAAATTGAGATCTATCAGTCTGCAAAAAGGTTTTAAAATAATTTCTAAAGCTTTGGGACTCCAGCAAAACACAGTGAGAACCATTTTCCTCAAATGACAAAAACATGGAACAGTGGTGAACCTTTACAGGAGTGTCCGGCAGACCAAGATTACCGAAAGAGCGCAGAAACAACTCATAAAAGAGGTCACAAAAGACCTCACAACAACATCCAAAGAACTGCGGGCCTCACTTGTTTCAGTTAAGGTCAGTGTTTATGACTTCACCATAAGAAAGAGACTGGGCAAAGGTGGCCTGCATGGCAGAGTTCCACATGGAAAACCAGTGCTAAGCAAAAAGAACATAAAGGCTTGTCTCAGTTTTACCAGAAAACATCTTGATGATCTCCAACACTTTTGGGAGAATACTCTGTGGACTAATGAGACAAAACTTGAACTATATGGAAGGTGTATGTCCTATTACATGTGATGTAGAAGTAACACAGCATTTCAGAAAAGGAACATAAAACCAACAGTAAAATATGGTGGTGGCAATGTGATGGTCTGGGGCTGTTTTGCTGCTTCTGACAGCCTCTATGTTGTGTGACTTCAGGCAAAGGAGCTTAAGTCAAGCAGGAGAAGGTGGCACTGAGTGGGGAAGATCTGTAGTAGCTCTGCAGCCTTATTTCCCTATAAATTATCAATTCAAATACTGATTTATTAATAATTGAGGACCAGACTAGCCATGTAAAAGTATTGAAAGAACTACATGAACATATAAATAGTTTGGAGGGTGAAATTTTGCTGTCAGATTCCCTTTTACTCCCTGAGTGATTAGCAGTAATGATGAATTATAAAATGTACACTAATCTGATATGACCATCTTTTAAGAGTTCCATTAAGAATATATGGACTCACCTCTTGACAATTTTGCTGACTGTTTCCAGCAGCAGTAAACAGAATTGGGAATGCAGCTCTGGGTTATAAAATAGGACAAGTCCCGTAATGAAATGTATTACAAAATATGATTTGTAATCATTACATAAAATGTACCGTAAAACTTCACAATTTAGGCATAATATAATATTACTACAGAATCTGTTTCTAAGCACTACTTTTTGCATTATGCCAGTTTTGCCCAGCTCCCCCAAAGTGGACGCAGCTGTGGTGATAATGGGGAGCAACAGGGGTATGACAACACAGCTAATCTAATTTATGATGAGTTGTGGCATTCCTTACTCCAGTAACCTTACTCCAGCCATTGACTGGAGTAAGATTTATAGTGGGGCAGACACACCTGATTAATTAAGGCATGTGCCTCTTAATGAATCCGGACCACCAGACAAATTTATTCTGTTGGCTTTTTTGCAAGAAGTGGAAATGTTTTGTGATTTATCACAAATTTCAATTTGTTCATGAAAACATAGTACAGTAATGTAACATAACTGAACATTACTCAAATTAAAGGGAACCCGAAAGCTGATAAACTCTGCCCAGTCAAGGAAAAATATGCATCAGACACTGGCTGCACAATTTCTTTCTTGTATGTTAGACTCTGAAAAGGTACGGTAGCTTTTAAGGAATGTTTTCCACTGAAACTCCGCAGCGTTTCAGAGTCAAACATGCCTGGCTGAAATCATTCAGCTAGTGACTGATACATGGTGATCATGGTTTAGGCAACATCTGTCACCTGTCAGGGATATTTTAACTTTAATCCCACAAAAAAGTATGTTGCCATATCAGCTAGTTTGTTACCACTTTATGAGATGCCCAAAAAGTGTTGTCTTTTTTTAACCAAATAGAAAGTAACAGCCACAAAAAAAATGACAATATTTAATGCTACACATTATATTACTAAGAGGACACATTAGCAGGATTAAAACTACTACCAGTGAAAGTGCCTGATAACTCACTGTGTGTTCTAAATACATTTTATGGACTACATGTATATATGAAAGTTATTCTCTTTAATAGAATATGGGTGATAATAGTAAATTACAAAACCAGCTGGACTGTTGAAAAATGTTGAAGCTTATAGTAGATGGACACTGTTATTTTGAACCTGATGTAATAGATTAATGTTTTTACTCTTTGGTTTCTGAATTCTAAAGACCTCTAAATTGATTTGGTGGCATTAAAAATTTTATGAATATACAACGCTGTTGTCACAGTATAAAAGTAATTTTTCAATTACATTTTGTTTTTACTTTCTATGTGCAAATTTATATAACAAATTCTTTAAGGCTATTAAGACATACATTTTGAATTCCTTTCTTGAAAGAAATACATAGAAGAATTTCATTTTTAGACAGCAGGTGGCACTATGAGCCCATAAAGATTCTAAATTTGTTTTTGTTGAGGTGATTTCTCAAGAGGTGTCTCTGGGTACCAAGCAAAAGAGTTCATAAGGATGCCCTAAATCAAAGTATTCAAAATGTTCACTCATAGGTGTAAAACAGGTCTAAGGCATACCATGGAATCCTGACATTTACAGCATTTATGTTAGTAACTATAGTTGCAAAATATACACAAAAGGAACTTAGCAATCATACATTTAAAGTAGATATACTTACTTTTCATATTTTGTGCTGCTTCAATAAGTTATTTTAGTAAAATCTTCCCTGTTCTGTAATTTTCCTTTTCAGTTTTTGTTGTTCCCAAATATCTTTCTTGGATTATACAAACTGTTTCCCACCTTTATCAGGGTTCCACTTTAAATCACCTACTCCTTAGCTCAGAGGTAGAAAATAGCAAAATAATCCCAGAATTCAAATTACCAGTGTCCGATAGTGGGAGAGAGTGAGTGTAACTGACTTAAGTGGATATATGTGTCAGCATTTGAACTCACACCACTACAAATTGGGGCTTTATATACTCCACTGATGGAAGAAAGCTAGTCTCACTATGTGTGTATGTGTTGTTTTTTTTTTCTTCAAAAGATGACACATCTTGACTCACATCTTTTCCATTGAGAAAAAAAATACCTCATCCCCAAACCCCTCCTTCTAAAAGTTAAATTTGCATGGGCGTCATGCATTAAAGACTATGACACATTCTACTGCAATTTACTCACTCTCTTTAAAATGTAAGTTTGAAAGGAGTGGGTGCAGGATGCAGCAGGAAGAAAGGTTGATAAGGTCACTGACACTACATTGTACTGTCCATTTTCCACTTATTTCATTGTAGCCTCATAAAACTCTGGCTGGCTCTAAACAAATTATTTTTACCTTAGTGTCATTGTAATACTTTCTCTTAGTAAACTGACAAATATTTGCATACCTAAGATTAATAAGGAACATTAAAAATATATGTTAGGAAAGCTTGTTGATTAGAACTTTACAGATTAGATTTACCTTGATGTTTTTCTATAGACATGGAACAAATATTTTTTGGCTCTTAAAGCGAACCTGACAGCTTGCACATTTCAGATCTACGCGCAGCAGGTATCAGACACAGCATGTAAGATTTCAGCCAGGTACTGTATGTTTGACTATGAAACGCAGCAGGACTTAAGAGAAAAACATAGTTTAATAGCCTCCGGAACAAGACGCATGGTAGACTAGTCGGACATTTGGGTTCCCAGCGGCTACACACATGGAGTAAGAGACCTGGCAACCTCTGGCAGTGTGCGGAGAGAAGCCATTGGGGACCCACCTCTCTGACTATTCTTCTGTGCAGCTTGATCCCTGACTTGGTCCCTTGGTCCTATTAATCATTCCACCCCCGAGCCTTGTTTTCATCTTTCTGACCTGAAGATTTTTTTCAATGCTGACCAGTGTCGCTTTATGAGGTAACAACTCTAGAAAGCTTCAACAGCTCCCAGTGATTCTGAGATTGTTTTTCCGTAACATATTGTACTTTATGTTAGTGGTAAATTTAGGACAATATTTTGTGTTTATTTGTGAAAATATCAGAAAATAGGGGAACATTTAGAAATTTTAAAACTTTGAATTTCTAATGCTCTTAAATGAGAGAGTTATGTCAAACAAAATAGGTAATAAACAACATTTACCACATGTCTCAGCACAAGTTTTGAAACATATTTCTTTGTTAAGAAGTTAGAAGGGTTAAAAGATTATAAGCAATTTCTAATTTTTCCAACAAAATTTATAAAAAATATAAAATTTTTAGGGACCACATCACATTTAAAGTGACTTTGAGGGGCCCATGTTATAAACAAAAAAAAAAGTGACACCATTCTAACTGTACCTCTCAACCTGCTGAAAATCTCATCCAAGAAGTTTATTAACCCTTCAGGTGCTTCACAGAAACTAAAACATGGGGCAGCCCCCATGGATCTGTGGTACCATGGCATCTGGAGGTACCATGGCAGCTTAGTGCCAGGAGGCAGGTCATGGATCACCAGGCAGCACAATTGGGGATGGGACCCGAACTAGCTCCCCTCAGCAGCAGCGGTGTTCAGAGACTTGGTTTACCCGGTTGTCGGTGTCAGCTTAATGGACTGAGTGAGTACAAGAGTGACCCCTGCATCCCACGGCCTTACCCTACACACCGAGTCCTAGGGCATTCCCCCCTACCCGTGGAGGGTTACAACACCTGGATGCCCCAGTCATCACCCCAGGTACTCCCCAATGGCAGCGGCGGTATTCACCCCAGTTACTGCGCACCACGGGTGGCGTTACGAACTCTAACATCCCTTGTAAATGGCAGAGGGAGAAGGGGTAATCCAGCTCACCATACTGCCTTGCTGGTGTGTTCCAAATCCTGCGCACGGATTTGACTTGGCAGTCAATCAATAATAGAAAAGGAAAAGAGTTCCAGCGCCAGGAATGAGAAAATTAAAAATCCATTTTATTGTGCCAATGCATATTAAAATTCCAGCAGGTACAGCATATCAGTCGGATGGCAGCAGAACAACGCGTTTTGACGCCTCAGGTCTTAATCATGTTCATGATTAAGACCTGAGGCGTCGAAATGCGTTGTTCTGCTGTCATCCGACTGATATGCTGTACCTGCTGGAATTTTAATATGCATTGGCACAATAAAATGGATTTTTAATTTTCTCATTCCTGGCGCTGGAACTCTTTTCCTTTTCTATCCCTTGTAAATACCCCATCATTTGAGTGGCCGCACGACCCCCTGGTCCAGAAACCCTCGAGCCACTGAAAACCTGGATCCGAACAGCTCGGCTGCTGACACAGAGGCGGCACACCTACACCCCTCTTTTGCAGGAATCTCTTAAGGAAAAGAGGGGCATTAATCTCCCTTGGCTCCCATTACCTTTCCTTAGGACCAAACCCTTTCCTGTCCACCAAGTCATAGGTTTTACCTCACACCTCTTTTACAGCAAAGATGGCTTTTGCATCAAAGGTGTCTTCATCACTGACCGGAGGAGGCAAGGTACCTGGATCCCTGTAATAATGGCTCAGCATGACAGGTTTGAGGAGGGACACATGGAAGTTGGGGATTTGTAGGGAGGGCTGGAGCTTCAACTTGTAGGACACCTCAATCCGCAGGGGCACCTTGTAAGGACCAATAAAGCGGGGACCCAACTTGTAGCAAGGCACCTTGAGGCAAATGTATCTGGAAGAGAGTCATACTTTGTCTCTGGGTCGTAATGAAGGAGGGTCTAGACATCACTTGTCCACATGCCTCCTCATACAGATGGAGGAATGCTTCAGGGAGGAGTTGTTGGAGAATATCTTGATACATCCATACACTATGTGAAACTGAGATTGGGTAGAGGATTCACTCATGTGATTGCTATACAATAATTCTGCCCAAGTAAGGAACTTGACCCAGTCACTAAAATGCTTGTTGACAAAGTGCCGCAAGAAATTAATCAAGATCTGATTTATCTGTTCCACTTAGTCTTTGGACTGCGGATGGTAGGCCGTTGAGAAGTCGAGAGTGATATCCAGCAGCTTGCAGGTGGCACTTCAGAATTGAGATGTACACTGGACACTTATGTCACACACAATGTAGAGCGGTTGACTGTGCAGCTGGAAAATATGCTGGATGAAGTGCTCAGCGAGCATTGGCGCAGAGGGCAATCCGGTTAGTGACGCAGCTTGGGCCATTTTAGAAAATCTGTGTACAACCTCCCAGATGGTGGTGCAACCGGAGGACTTCATCAGGTTGGTGATAAAGTCCCTCCCAATATGCTGCCAAGGGGCAGATGTCACCGGTACAGGTGGCAGTGGCCGAGGAGGAATCCTCTTCGGGGTCTTGTTGCCGGCACCTGATGGATAGGCTGAAAGAAACTCCAGGACATCTTGTTGCAGTGTTTTCCATCAATAAAGCCGCAAGATCAGCTGCAATCATTTCTTCTGCCCAGCTGGCCAGCCTGGAGAATAACCCCACTGAAGAACTCACTTCCTGTCTGCCTGAGACACGTCTACAGGAGCCACTGTCGCCATACTGAAAGGCTTCAGAATGTGCTGAGGCTCCTCCTCCTGATTGGCTGACAGAAATGACTGTGACAGTGCATTGGCCTTGATGTTCTTCTCAGCTTGGCGGAAATACAGTACGAAGTCGAAGCAAGCGAAGAACAGCGACCACCAGGCTTGGCGTGGGTTTAACCTTTGAGCCAACTAGAGATAGGTCAGGTTCTTAAGATCGGTAAAGATGACTGTATGCACTGCTCACTCCAGAAGGTATCGCCACTCCTCCAAGGCCAATTAAATCACCAGCAACTCTCGGTCACCAATTGAATAGTTTCGTACACCTGGCGAGAAGGTCCTGGAAAAAAAATCTGTAAGTTACAGTCTTACCCATAGCTGACATTTGCCTGAGGAGCACTAGAGGATAAAGCATCCACGTCTAGGATAAACTGCTTGATAGTGTCCGGTCTATGCAGCTACAGGGCCAAAGAGAAGGCCTGCTTGAGGGAAATAAAGACATCTTCTGATTCTGTGGTCCACTCTTTCAGATTCGGCCCTCTGCGGGTGAGATGGGAAGGACCAGGAACGAGAACCATGGGATGAATTGCCTATAATAATTGGCAAAGCCGGGAAATGGCTGAATTGCTTTCAGACCGCCAAGACGAGACCACTTCAGTACCACTGACAACCTGTCCGGATCCATCCTCAGACCTGTATCTGAGATAATGTAGCTTAAGAAAGGCAGAGAGGACTGCTCAGAGAGACAATACTTGTATTTGGCATACCGTATAGATGGCTCTCCCTTAACCTCTGACGCACCTGAGGAACATTACTCCTGTGTGTAGGCAGGTGCAGTGAAAATACAAGAATGTCGTCCAGGTATACCACCACATATGTGTAGAGCAGATCTTGGAGTATGTCATTGACGAATTCCTGAAAGACCACAGCAGCATTGCTGAACCCGAATGGCATTACTCAATACTCATAGTGGTTATCACGGGTGTTGAAGGCCATCTTCCATTCATCACCTGACCGTATCTGGACCAGATTGTATGCACCATGGAGGTCAAGCTTGGAGAAAAACCTGGAACCTCGAAGTTGGTCAAATAATTCTGGTATAAATGGCAGTGGATATTTGTTCTTGACCTTGATTTGATTAAAGGCCCTGTGTGGCGCCCCTGACGCTTCTGTCGCCACAGGAACATTGCACCCCATCCAGCGGTGTGATGTCCCATCCTGGGTAAGGAAAGGAGTGAACTCAATTACTTGTCCACAGGCAAATCTGCACTACACCCTTTGTGAGGTACACACAGGGACCAGGGACAGTGGCAGCAACCCTCCTATGCTGCATGCTGGGAGGGGCCGTAAGACCCATCCCTGCTCCCACAGGGTGGTAGCTTAGCAACTGGGTGGGTGGGAGGAGCCAGTCGAGTAAAGAGTAGACAAGGAAGGTCAGGAGTAAGCAGTTAGAGAGACGAAGTGGAAGTGGAGGGAGAAGGAAGGAGTTCTGCGGGAGGCAGAGGAGAAGGAGAGACAGTAGGAAAGAGCTCTAGTCAGTCAGGAGCAAGAGAAGAAAGTGACGCTTCCTGGTGAAGACCCTGGGACTCAGAAGGTCCAGGTGACACCAAGTAGAGAAAAGAAGGGATTCCAGGGCCACAGATAGCTTTCAGGCTTGTGGCCTGTTCCACAGGAACATCGGTGGAGGGATCAAGCTGCACACAGGAGACAGTCCCTAGAAACCGGAGGAGGAGAAGTCAACTCCAAAAGTAAAAACCGAGGCCCAGGGAAGTTGCAAACTCCCCGGGCCACAGCCCACAGCAGAACCTCTGGAAAGGGGGTAAAACTACCGACAGGCAAGCCCCTGGCCCGGAGGCTGTAGTGGAGGCCGAGCCAGGTTCAGCCAACAAGGTCAAGGCTTAAGGAGTCAGCTGAAGAAAGGAACACATAGAGGGGTGCACCGGCTTTCATTCCAAGATCTACCCAGGATCGGCGGACGTCCCTGACAGTGGGTTCCAGCAGTCCAAAGGCACCAGTGTGCTGCAGCCCAGGAACTGTGAGTAAACATCTTGAAATTGCACCCCCTGGTGTTGTCTCCGTTATTCCGCCTGCACTATTCCATCACTACATCGACACTTACCAGCACCAACTGTTGCCCCGGGGCCCAGCTCCACCTGTGGGGAGCAGTACCACCATTGCTGCCGTTCCATCACCCCGGAGGTCCCATACAGCAGCGGCGGCTTAATAGCTGCAAACCACAGGTGGCGTCACGAATAATACAAACTTTAATCACCCCCACTGAAGCCATATTAATTGACCCCACCAGGGTACGGAGTCGGGTCCAGCCACCACTGACGTCCCCCGGCCTAGTCCGGCCCGGCATCGGGTGTCCCATAGCCCTGGGGTGGGCGAGTCACCTGTCACACACACAGATAAATCTGCGGCAGATCTGTGGTTGCAGTGAAATTGTGGACAATCAGTGCCAGGTTTGTGGCTGTGTACAAATGGAACAATATGTCCATGATTTCACTGCAACCACAGATCGGCCAAAGATTTATCTCTGTGTGTGATGGGGCCTTAAGACTTCTAAAGTTTATACAAGGCCAAAGAGACCTGTCCTTTTTATGACAAAGAAGAATCTGGCTCCAGTCAGTGAGGAAAACTTTTATATGAAGCCTCTTTCCAAGTTCTCCTTTATGTACTCTGACACAGCTTGGGTCTCAGCCAGGGGCGTAACTACCGCAGTCGCAGGGGTTGCCATTGTGACCAGGCCCCGGAGGTTAGGGGCCCGTGGCTGCCCAGCAGATCAGCAGCCAGCTCCTTTCTGTGAAAGAGGAGCTGCGCTGTTCTGTCGCAGACCATGCAGCTGCTATAGGACCCAGTGCCGCCGTTGACACCAGGCCTCCCTGCCCGATGTCAGCGGCGGCACCACCAGGCCCCCATCATCGCATACAGCAATGATAAAGCATCGAGCGTCCGGCACCGCTCCATGCATCATCATTCTCCCTCCATACCTGCGCAGGGACGTCACTCCTCTGCGACTACTGTGCTGAGAGCACAGAGCGCAGGATGGGAGGATGCTGACCGGAGCAGCGGGGAAATGAGGAGAGAGGTGAGGACGGAGCAGTGGTGAAACAAGGAGTGGTGAGGACAGAGCAGTGGTGGAAGGAGGAGAGAGGGGGAGTACTTGTTTTTTATTTTAATAAATCAGTGAGTACACGGTGGCCAGAGGCCTGGGGGTGCTGCACAATACATGGAGGCCTGGGGTGCTGTATGATACATAGAGGCCTGTGGGGATGGCTGCATGATACATGGAGGCCTGGGGGGGCTGGCTGCATGATACATGGAGGCCTGGGGGGGCTGGCTGCATGATATATGGAGGCCTGGGAGGGCTGGCTGCATGATACATGGAGGCCTGGGGGGGGGGGTCTGGCTGCATGATACATGGAGGCCTCGGGGGTCTACCTACATGATACATGGAGGCCTGATGGTCTGACTGCATGATACATGGAGGCCTGGGGGGGCTGGCTGCATGATACATGGAGGCCTGGGGGGGCTGGCTGCATGATACATGGAGGCCTGGGGGGGGCTGGCTGCATGATACATGGAGGCCTGGGGGGGCTGGCTGCATGATACATGGAGGCCTGGGTGGCTGGCTACATGATACATGGAGAAAAGGAGTTTGAATCCAGCACTGATGAAATAAATGCCTTGCTTTATTCCATTACGTTAAAAACACGATAGTTAAAAAGATTAAGGCATCTCAAAATTAAAACGTGGCCAAATGACGCATTTTGAACAACTTTATATTCTTGATCACATTGAACATTATGTTGAAGGAGAGATAATGGAGGCCTGGGGGGGGCTAGCTGCATGAAACATGGAGGCCTGGGGGTCTGGCTGCATTATACATGGAACCCTATAGGGCTGCATAATAAACATGAAGGACACCTTATACATGGACTAAATGGGGTGCATTATACATGCATGGAGGTCCATGATGCTGCATTATACATAGAGGTCTATGGGGCTGCATTATACATGGAAGTTTATGGAGATGCATTATACACCATGAAGGACACCTTATACATGGACTATAGGGGTGCATTATACATGGAGGAGTATGGGGCTGCATAATACAAAATGAGGGACACCCTATACATGGAATATAGGGGTGCATGGAGGAGTATGGGGCTGCTAAATACAATATGAAGGTTTATGGGGCTGCATTATAATACATATAGGACTATGGGGGCTACATTACAATATATGGAGGACTATGGAGGCTACCTTATACATGGATTATGGTGTTCTATTATAAAACAAGGAGGACTATGTGGTGCCGTATGATATATGGAGTACTAATGGGTGAATTATAATATGTGGAAAACTACGGGGTGAATTTTAATACATGGATAACTATGGGAAATTCATTACAATATTTGGAGGGCTATGAGAGCTATTTTATACATTAAGGACTATGGGGGTGCATTATAATATATGGAGGACTATGTGGTGCAGTATAATATATGGACGACTATAGGGTGAATTATAATACATGGATAACTATGGGAAATGCATTATAATACATGAATGACCATGGAGGTGAATTTTAATATATGAAGGGTTACGTGGGACCCTTTATACTATATGGAAGGCTATTGCAAAACCAGGAATGACCAAAAGCAATTAGCCAGAATAAAATGTAACTTTTATCAAATAAATAATTAAATAATTAAAAAGACCAGGTACAAGAATAGTGAATGAAAGGCACAAAGCACAGCAAAGGAGGAGATTGATATTGGATCATTGTCTTGTTGGAAGACAAATCTCCATCCCAGTCACAGGTCTTTTGCAGACTCCAACAGGTTTTCTTCAAGAATGGTCCTGTATTTGGCTCCATCCATCTTCCCATCAATTTTAACCATCTTCCCTGTCCCTGCTGAAGAAAAGCAGGCCAAAACAATGATGATGCTACCACCATGTTTGACAGTGGGGATGGTGTGTTCAGGGTGATGAGCTGTGTTGCTTTTACACCAAACATATTGTTTGGCATTGTGCCCAAAAAGTTTGATTTTGTTTCATCTGACCAAAGCACCTTCTTCCCATGTTTGGTGTGTCTCCCAGGTGGTTTGTGGCAAACTTTTAAAAACACTTTTTATGAATATCTTTGAGAAATGGCTTTCTCCTTGCCACTCTTCCATAAAGGCCAGATTTGTGCAATGTATAACTGATTGTTGACTCTGCCACCTCAGCTGTAGATCTCTGCAGTTCATCCATACTGATCATGGGCCTCTTGGCTGCATCTCTGATCAGTCTTCTCCTTGTTTGAGATGAAAGTTTGGATGGGCGGCCGGGTCTTGGTAGATTTGCAGTGGTATGATACTCCTTTAATTTCAATATGATCGCTTGCACAGTGCTTCTTGGGATGTTTAAAGTTTTGGAAATCTTTTTGTAACTAAATCCGACTTTAAACTTCTTCACAACAGTATCACGGACCTGCCCATTGTGTTCTTTGGTCTTCATGATTCTCTCTGTGCTTTAAACAGAACACTGAGACTATCACAGAGCAGGTGCATTTATACGGAGACTTGATTACACACAGGTGGCTTATATTTATCATCATTAGTCATTTAGGACAACATTGGATAATTCAGAGATCCCTAATGAACTTCTGGAGTGAGTTTGCTGCACTGAAAGTAAACGGGCCGAATAATATTGCACACCACACTTTTCAGTATTTTATTTTTCAAAAAAGTTTAAAATAAGCAATAAATTTTGTTCAACTTCACAATTGTGTGCCACTTGTTGTTGATTCTTCACCATAACATTTAAATTTTTATCTTTAGGCCTGAAGCCTGAAATGTGGGAAAAGTTAGAAAAAATCAAGGGGGCCGAATACTTTTGCAAGGCCTGTATATAAATATATATATATATATATATGTATATATATATATATATATATATATATATATATATATATATATGTGTATATATATATATATATATATATATATATATATATATTGTGCATCGTTATATGATATAAAACATATACATCTCATGTTCATTGTATGCAAAATATAAAATGAAAAGGTGCAATGTGCAAATTGTGAACCGCACCTTACTGCGACCTTTGGGAAACGATATAAAGGTTTTTTGCAGCACCGAATTTTGAAGGCTATAGTTTTTTCCCGGCCAACAGAGTCATGTGAGGACTTGTTTTTTGCAGGATGAGTTGGAGTTTTTATTGGTACAATGTTGGGCCACACAATGTTTTTGGATTACTTTTAGGGATGATCGAATACCCTATTATTCGCTTTGCCGAATATACGGCGAATACCTCACCGCTATTCGAGTATTCGCGAATATTCGACCCCCAATGTAAGTCTATGGGAATCCAGAATAATTTCATGTTGGACCTAACGATGAGCTGTGGTGACTGAGGAAGAAGCTGAAATGGATGGGAATAGGCAGAAACAGTATGGACAAAGCCTGTAGAAGGTGCCTGACTGCATTTCTGCCCCCTCCCGATCATCCAAGATGGCAGTGCACATACTATAGCGCCACCCACATTCACCCTCTTCTTCTGATTTCTGTTGCATGTGCCATGACACATACGACAGAAACCTCCTCCCCAGGTCAAGCTAAGTCCCCCCCATACCCACCCGGTGTTCCCCGGTGTTCCTCCGGTGTCTGTACCTTTTTGCAGCGTTGATCCCCCGCGACCCCTCCTCCTTCACAATAAACGCTGGGCGCATGCGCAGAGAGTGGCTGTCAGCTCAGCTTCTTGTGTTCAGTGAGAGCTGTGCTGGCTGCACGCACACTGCTGGTGTGGACCCGAGGAGAGTAGGTGCAGTTTCTGTGCACCCACACTCCTCACATGGAGGGTCTGCACTCCTAGCAAATGGGGGATACGTTCCCTGAGCGTGCCCCCCATATTCTAGAAAGTCCAGATTTGTCGTGAGACTTCCAAAATGGATTACAGGGGATTTGTTTTTCTTTACAATAAATTGGTGAAAGGGAATGGTTGGGGAGTGTTTTTTAAAATAAATTTTATTTTTTTTCTCGTCTACTTTTTTTTTTTCTATTTTTATTACTGACAGATTATGATGTCGGGTATCTGATAGATGCCATAACATCATCAACTGCTGGGCTTGAAGTCAGGTGACATTACACATCTGGTATAAACCCCATTTATTACCCCGTTTGCCACTGCACCAGGGCAACGGGATGAGCTGGGGCGAAGCGCCAGGGTTGGCGCATCTAATGGATGCACCACTTCTGGGGCGGCTGCGGCCTGCTATTTTTAGGCTGGGAAGGGCCAATAACTATGGACCTTCCCACCCTGAGAATACCAGACCACAGCTGTCCGCTTTACATTGGCTGGTGAACCAATTTGGGGGGAACCCCACTTTTTTTTTTAAAATATTTATAAATAATTATAAAAAAAAGAGCTTGGGGGCCCTCTAAATTGGATCCCCAACCAAGGTAAAGCTGCCAGCTGGGGTCTACAGGCTGCAGCCATCTGCTTTACCCTAGCTGGCTATCAAAAATGGGGGGGACACCACTTCACTTTTTTTTTTATTTATTTTTTTAGCTAAATACAAGGCACTTGAAAGTCACTAAAGGGTGCCAGCTTAGAATATGCAGGGAAGTGGGACATTATATATGTGTTTGACATCGATCTGCCTGTCTATCTATCCATATATCCTTTTTTATCTATCCCTCTTTCTATCTATCCCTCTATCTAACTATCCATCTATCCTTTTTTATCTATCTATACCTCTATCCCTCTATTCATCTATCCATCTATCTATCCATTATCTATCCATCTATCTATCCTTTTTTATCTATCCATTTTTCTGTCCCTCTATCTATCCATCTATGCATTAGCTATCTATCTATCCATTATCTATCTATCCATCTATCCCTCTATCGATCTATCGATCTATCCATCTATCTATCTATCCATCTATCCATTATCCCTCTATCTCTCTATCTATCCCTCTATCTATCCATCTATCTATCCATTATCTATCTATCCCTCTGTCTATCTATCCATTATCTATCCGATAGATAGATAGATAGATATTACAGCTTTCATTTGTGATGTATGTGTTCCCCCCCCCCAACAGTATGTTTGATGGAGAAGTGGCCCTGCGGGAGCTTGGATCTGAGTTCTCGCAGGCTCACTGCCGGTCAGTGACATCACTCTAAGTTGTGCTTTACGGCAGCACTGAAGTTCTCGCGAGTGGTAATGTGTGGACATCACCGACCATGAGAAATGACCTGGAATTACCCCTGCAGCATCGTTCACGGAATGAGGATGCTTTGAGTATCGTGTTTCAGACGTCGCTGAATCAGTGTGGATTACGCCAGACCTGGATATTTGTGGGGTTAATAAAGTGGTGACAGAGGGGCTTTTTGGTGTTTTATTTCAAACAACGGATTTTTTGGTGTTGTGTTTATTTACTTTACTTATAGATTAGTGATCGCGTGTCATAGATGCTGCCATTACTAATCTTGATATATGAGAAAAGACAGAAGTCTTTAAATTTGCCTAAATATATCCATACATCCCATGATCACAAAGATAAACAGGAAAAAGCTCTATAATGAACATAGAAATTTATTTGAACATAGAGTACATGGGATATAAAAGTACAGAGAAATATATAATGACCAGGAAAATGACACAAAAAGGTGAAAAACTCCCCATGTGGGACCACATGTCAAGACAATGTATATACTTGCTCCCTGATAAAGTGCTGAGTGAGAAAATCACATATACAAGTAAGAAAGCCGTTTGCAGCAAAGCACCTTACTACATACACTGAACAAAGTCAGAGGGCTGCAGGGTCCCCTGAGGAAGTCACACGAAACACGTGTTGGGACTTGTCCCCATGTGTGTCCACATGCAAGGTGTTTTATCCTGGTAAGCTCCCTCACTTTAAGTGTAGTGCTGTGGTGATACTCATGCTTTACTGTCTTGCAGCATGCAGCCCTCTGACTTTTTTCAGTGTATGTAGTAAGATGCTTTGCTGCAAACGGCTTTCTTACTTGTATATGTGATTTTCTCACTCAGCACTTTATCAGGCCACCGCAACATGGCAATCGAGAAGGGCCGGTGACATGCCGGGACTGTCACATCTAATGGATGCGACATTCTCGGGGCAGCAGCAGGCTGATATTCTTGACTGCGAGAGGGGGGCCATAACCATGGCCCTCGCCCTCCCCAGCCTGAGAATACCGGCCCGCTGCTGTGTGCTTACCTCGGCTGGGTATCATTTGGGGGGGGGAGGACTGCACGTCGTTGTTTTAAATTATTTATTTATTTTACTACATGATATTGACCCGCCCACCGGCGGCTGTGATTGGTTGCAGTAAGACAGCTGTCACTCAGCGTGGGGGCATGTCTGACTGCAACCAATCATAGGCGACGGTAGGCAGGGGAAGCAGGGAATACAAGATGGAATAATGAGCGGCTGGCACTTTTAAAAGCGGGAGAAAATGCTACAATGTGACAGCTGTGCAGCGCCGCGCCCGTGATCAGTGAGTATGAAAGAGAGAGGGAGAGACCGACTGACCAAAATGGCCGCTGGCTTATATAGACCCTATGACGCTGTGCGGCCAAGCTAATCACAGTAACACCACAACAAAGATGGCTGCGGCATTTCTGTGAGGGCAAGCAACATCAGATGTGTTCATTGGCTGGAAAAAGGTGACAGGAAGTCAGAAATGAAAATAAAAGTATTAAAGTGAATACCATTTTAGCCTTCGGATAGCAAATACCTCAAATAACCCATTATTCGCTGGATACCGAATAGTGTCGAATACATTCGCTCATCCCTATTTGCTTTCTATTTCACTTTTTGTGAGGCAGAAACAAGAAAAACAGTGATTCAGGATTTTTTTTTTACACTGTTCACTATGTTCCTCTATGATCTATGATCATAGCCTCTATCTGACATTGTGTTTGTATGTAGATGGCAGGAATAGCCATAAAGACAAAAGAGACTGTCAAGCAAGACATCATCATAAACAGAGCAGCTACACCAGATAATACAGGGAGAGCTAACCAGGGAAACGTAATAACTCGCTGACTGTGCTATGGACTTGTGAGCAACCGGAAGGGCTGAACTCCAGCAAGAGACAATCAGCATGTCTATCATCCTAGGGACTAAGAGGGCTACTACTAAAAAGGAGAGTGACGCTAATGCAAAGTTTGATGGGAAACTACGGAGCCTGAGGAGTAAAAGTTAAACTGCACAGGCTACAAAAGATACTTTAATAGCCTAGACGCAATGAGAGAACATGTCAACAGATGGCGCTGTTGATTAATTATTACAAGGCACTAAATTCAATTGCAATACAAAATATAAGTTAATCAACATTCTTGTAAAGTCATGGCACTAACCTTCTGGTTTCCCAAGTATACCACATAATTTCATATAGAGAGTAACTGAATAAGTTCAGAAATGGGTCTAATAAACAGCTTTCCGCTTTGCTTAGGGATCTTGATGTCCACCTTCCAGACTGTATCATCTTGGCTTAAAAAGATTTTCATCACCAATGCTAGAGGCCCCTCATTTCTCTTAGAGTATTCTTTGTATTCTTTACTAAGACAAAGTTTCCAGGCTCTGTATTGGGCCTACTAGTTTGCAATTTATCTCTTGCCTGTAATGTGGAAAGGTATTGCTTTCTCTACTTGGTCCAGAAAAGGTCTGTTGTGCAACTCCTTAGTAGTAAACTCCCTGGGAGTTGCTACGACTGCATCAAATCTCTGGATAAGGAGACTTGAAGGAGTAAATGTGACGCCCCTGACCTGGTCAGGCACCACTGAGTATTGCACTCAGGCTGACTGAGTACAAACAGGTAATCCCAAAGGCTGACTAGGGTGTGGACACACAGACACTTAGTACTCAAGAACACACACACAGCTTAGAGGGGACCCCTGGGCAGACCCAGGTGGGGGCGGAGCTCCCGTGTCTCAGCTAGTGGTGGGTGGTGTAACTGGAAACTAGAGAGTGTGCAGTGGCAGTCAGAGGAGTAGGAGTGGAGAAGCAGAGTCTGGTGTGCAGACGCCAGAGAGTGGACACAAGTCAGACCCTGCACCTGTAGTGGCTACTGGCGGGGGAGAACGGCTACCAAGTGGTGCTGCCAGAAAACCACCTAGTGAAGAGGTGGCTGAGTAAGGAAACCACCGGTAGGCCAGGCCCGCACGGGGAAACCGGTCCCCAGAGCAGGAACCCATCTACTCGGCCTGCTAAACCTGCTGGTGAGGGTGCTGGATGTACCTCACCGAACAACACAGAGCCTGCAGCATCAACAGCAACAAGGGGGCCCATAAGTAAGAAAAGGCAAGCAGCTTGCAATACTTGGTCCACACTGTCAGCAAACAGGCCAGAAAGGGGAGAAGGAGCAGTTGTAACTTCCCTGGGTGATCCCAGAACACTCCAAGTCGGGGTCACCTCAAAAACTAGAAGGGCTAGTGTGACGCCCTGGACTAGCCAGGTAGTCACAGTTAGGCCCTTGCACTACATCCATCCCCAAATAAGGTGACAGCAGCCAACCTACAAAACCCTAGTCACCTCCCTCTGGGTTTGATGTCCACACCAGGGGGGCGGAGCCAGGCAGTTGGCCACGCCCTCCGAGTAGTTCACATGCCCAGAGGCAGGAAAATAAAAGCAGAGCAATCTAGTTTTGACAGTGAAGTGGAGGAGTAAAAATTTGTCAGTGTCCTGGGTAGGTACCCGGGCACTTTGGCTAGGAGGCAGACGGTGGTGGCCGTCTGCAGGAGCCGGGAAGACAGCCTGGTGGAACCGTAGGTAGCCGGGACAGGGTAGTGGCCCGCCGGTACCGAACCGGGGAACCGACTGGTTACCGGAGCACAAGTGGGGGTACTCAGACCCTGAAACGCGGTCCCAAATCTACCGGACCCCGTTAATTAACTGATTGAGGTCTGGACTTTAGGTCCTTTCTCACCCAAAGTCCCGAAAGAAGGCAACAGCCCACAGATTCCGGATAACGGCCACCGCCAAGGGCCATGAGATCCAACGGGCCAGCGCCTGCGGGCAAACGGTCTCTCCCGACGTACACGCTGGGGAGCAGGACTCCCATCACTGAAGCGCGGCTGTCCAATTCTACAAAAAGGTGCAGGAGAAAGGCGGACACCATCAACCCGTTTGGGGACCGAAGCAGCCGGCTGCAGGCACCGACCATCATCCATTTGGTTTACCGGAGACTCCCATGTGTTTGTCAGAGTGAGTACCACAGTACCCTCGGGCTGCGCACTGCCAAGCACCACTACACCATCCCCATCGGGTCCCGGGGCCATCACCCCTGCTCATGGAGGGGTTAACACCAAGAGCTGCACTACCATCTCCCCCGGGGTACCTAGTAAACCGCAGCGGTGGTGCCTACATTTACCACAACCCGTGGGTGGCGTCACGAACTTTAAACCTAAAAACCCCCTGCAAAGCGCCAACCCCCTTGCAGAGCGACGTGACCCCCGGTCCAGAGACGCTCGAGCCACCGACACACGAGCCCGGATCCGAGCGGCTCGGCTGCAGCCGAGCACGGGGCGGTATACTAGGAAGGTGAGTCAGTAGTCACCTCTACGTCAGCCTATAGATACCTGGTTCCCCTCCTGGTGCATCACAGCATCGCCCGGGTTGTCTCACTGTGCCAGCAGAAAAGTGAGTAAAAACCCTGAAAGACATTGCTGGCTGTGTGTGAGTTACTCTGCGACCTGCGGCACTACACACTTACACCTGAGCCCTGGGGCCAGCCTCACTCTCGGGATGCCATAACACCAGACTGCATTAGCCCCAGGCGCTCCCCAAACTGCAGTGGCGGTCACCCACTGACCGCAAAACCGAGAGTGGCATCACGAGTCCTATTGAAGTCAACCTGACCCACCTGTTTCAGGAAGATTCCCAGCACGTGAAGTCCCTGAAGACCCTGAGGCGACCTGAAGGTAACGGCGGGGCTTCACATAAGCACAGATGAGTTTTCAGGATCATTGGATATGGGAGCCAGTGGTCTACTGTTTATAATGGCTACTACCTCTGCCATGAAAGTAGAGAGAGTCTCGTTGGTGAGCTTCGACGGGCCTAGTTGCAGAAAGATGGAATAGAGAACTCTGCGAGCAATGCTAATCATGTGCTCCCAAATGACTCACTTATGCAATGAGTGAGACGGGCTGAAGTTCCACTTGCAACCCAGTTAGGAAAGACATCTTTCTACTTGGTTACCATCCAGGTTTTGAGGGAATCTTTAGTTCACCACAAGCTCCACCAAAGTTGGGTCTTCAGTGAGAACAGATATGCTTTACATGTCCTCTGAGAGAAATCAAATGTCTGAGGGCATTTATGAAGCTAGATATGTCTATTGCTTCAATTAAAAGCTGAAGGAAAAGCGCAATAGGGTCTTACCCAATGGACATATAAGAGTAATAAGGGAATGTGCTCACCTTATGGGGTTGTGCATCACACAACCCGAATTAAAGCATGCAGTCAGCATCTGCAGAGTCCGCGTGCTAAAAAAAGCCAAATCAGATCAGGAACAAAGTTGATGTGGAACTGTTACTGCGCTGCTGAAGAAATGACATAAATGTAGAAAAGTTGAAAGAAGGTGGTTTTATTCAACGCCTTTTGAAGTATCTCGCCCCTTCTTCATCAGGAAATCCATGTCATATCTTCAGCAGCACAGTAAGGGGTACTTTACACATTGTGACATCGCTACTGATATATCGTCGGGGTCACGGTTGTTGTGACGCACATCTGGCGTCAGTAGCGACATCGCAATGTGTAAATCCTAGGAGCGACGATGAAAGAGCGCAAAACAGTCAAAAATTGTTGATCTGTGTCACGTCGTTCATTTCCATAATGTCACTCCTGCTACTGATACGATGTTGTTTGTCGCTCCTGCGGCACCACACATCGCTGTGTATGAAGCCGCAGGACCGACAAACATCTCCTTACCTGGGTCCCGCCGCCAATGCGGAAGGAAGGAGGTGGGCGGGATGTTATGTCCCGCTCACCTCCGCCCCTCCGCTTCTATTGGCCGGCCGCATTGTGAGGTCGCGGTGACGCCAAACGCACCTCCCCCTTGAAGGAGGGATTGTTCGTCAGTCACCGCGACGTCGCCGACCAGGTAAGTGAGTGTGAAGCTGCCATAGCGATAATGTTCGCCACGGCAGCAATCACAAGCTATCGCATGTGCAATGGGGGATACGTTCCCTGAGCGTGCCCCCCATATTCTAGAAAGTCCAGATTTGTCGTGAGACTTCCAAAATGGATTACAGGGGATTTGTTTTTCTTTACAATAAATTGGTGAAAGGGAATGGTTGGGGAGTGTTTTTTAAAATAATTTTTTTTTTTTTCTCGTCTACTTTTTTTTTTTCTATTTTTATTACTGACAGATTATGATGTCGGGTATCTGATAGATGCCATAACATCATCAACTACTGGGCTTGAAGTCAGGTGACATTACACATCTGGTATAAACCCCATTTATTACCCCGTTTGCCACTGCACCAGGGCAACAGGATGAGCTGGGGCGAAGCGCCAGGGTTGGCGCATCTAATGGATGCACCACTTCTGGGGCGGCTGCGGCCTGCTATTTTTAGGCTGGGAAGGGCCAATAACTATGGACCTTCCCACCCTGAGAATACCAGACCACAGCCGTCCGCTTTACCTTGGCTGGTGAACCAATTTGGGGGGAACCCCACTTTTTTTTTTAAATTATTTATAAATAATTATAAAAAAAAGAGCTTGGGGGCCCTCTAAATTGGATCCCCAACCAAGGTAAAGCTGCCAGCTGGGGTCTACAGGCTGCAGCCATCTGCTTTACCCTAGCTGGCTATCAAAAATGGGTGGGGAAACCACTTCACTTTTTTTTTATTTATTTTTTTAGCTAAATACAAGGCACTTGAAAGTCACTAAAGGGTGCCAGCTTAGAATATGCAGGGAAGTGGGACATTATATATGTGTTTGACATCGATCTGCCTGTCTATCTATCCATATATCCTTTTTTATCTATCCCTCTATCTATCTATCCCTCTATCTAACTATCCATCTATCCTTTTTTATCTATCTATCTATACCTCTATCCCTCTATCCATCTATCTATCCATTATCTATCCATCTATCTATCCTTTTTTATCTATCCATTTTTCTGTCCCTCTATCTATCCATCTATGCATTAGCTATCTATCTATCCATTATCTATCTATCCATCTATCCCTCTATCGATCTATCGATCTATCCATCTATCTATCTATCCATCTATCCATTATCCCTCTATCTCTCTATCTATCCCTCTAGCTATCCATCTATCTATCCATTATCTATCTATCCCTCTGTCTATCTATCCATTATCTATCCGATAGATAGATAGATAGATATTACAGCTTTCATTTGTGATGTATGTGTTTCCCCCCCCCCCAACAGTATGTTTGATGGAGAAGTGGCCCTGCGGGAGCTTGGATCTGAGTTCTCGCAGGCTCACTGTCGGTCAGTGACATCACTCTAAGTTGTGCTTTACGGCAGCACTGAAGTTCTCGCGAGTGGTAATGTGTGGACATCACCGACCGTGAGAAATGACCTGGAATTACCCCTGCAGCATCGTTCACGGAATAAGGATGCATTGAGTATCGTGTTTCAGACGTCGCTGAATCAGTGTGGATTACGCCAGACCTGGATATTTGTGGGGTTAATAAAGTGGTGACAGAGGGGCTTTTTGGTGTTTTATTTCAAATAACGGATTTTTTGGTGTTGTGTTTATTTACTTTACTTATAGATTAGTGATCGCGTGTCATAGATGCTGCCATTACTAATCTTGATATATGAGAAAAGACAGAAGTCTTTAAATTTGCCTAAATATATCCATACATCCCATGATCACAAAGATAAACAGGAAAAAGCTCTATAATGAACATAGAAATTTATTTGAACATAGAGTACATGGGATATAAAAGTACAGAGAAATATATAATGACTAGGAAAATGACACAAAAAGGTGAAAAACTCCCCATGTGGGACCACATGTCAAGACAATGTATATACTTGCTCCCTGATAAAGTGCTGAGTGAGAAAATCACATATACAAGTAAGAAAGCCGTTTGCAGCAAAGCACCTTACTACATACACTGAACAAAGTCAGAGGGCTGCAGGGTCCCCTGAGGAAGTCACACGAAACACGTGTTGGGACTTGTCCCCATGTGTGTCCACATGCAAGGTGTTTTATCCTGGTAAGCTCCCTCACTTTAAGTGTAGTGCTGTGGTGATACTCATGCTTTACTGTCTTGCAGCATGCAGCCCTCTGACTTTTTTCAGTGTATGTAGTAAGATGCTTTGCTGCAAACGGCTTTCTTACTTGTATATGTGATTTTCTCACTCAGCACTTTATCAGGCCACCGCAACATGGCAATCGAGAAGGGCCGGTGACATGCCGGGACTGTCACATCTAATGGATGCGACATTCTCGGGGCAGCAGCAGGCTGATATTCTCGACTGCGAGAGGGGGGCCATAACCATGGCCCTCGCCCTCCCCAGCCTGAGAATACCGGCCCGCTGCTGTGTGCTTACCTCGGCTGGGTATCATTTAGGGGGGGGGAACTGCACGTCGTTATTTTAAATTATTTATTTATTTACTACATGATATTGACCCGCCCACCGGCGGCTGTGATTGGTTGCAGTAAGACAGCTGTCACTCAGCGTGGGGGCATGTCTGACTGCAACCAATCATAGGCGACGGTAGGCAGGGGAAGCAGGGAATACGAGATGGAATAATGAGCGGCTGGCACTTTTAAAAGTGGGAGAAAATGCCACAGTGTGACAGCTGTGCAGTTCCGCGCCCATGATCAGTGAGTATGAAAGAGAGAGGGAGAGACCGACTGACCAAAATGGCCGCTGGCTTATATAGCCCCTATGACGCTGTGCGGCCAAGCTAATCACAGTAACACCACAACAAAGATGGCTGCGGCATTTCTGTGAGGGCAAGCAACATCAGATGTGTTCATTGGCTGGAAAAAGGTGACAGGAAGTCAGAAATGAAAATAAAAGTATTAAAGTGAATACCATTTTAGCCTTCGGATAGCAAATACCTCAAATAACCCATTATTCGCTGGATACCGAATAGTGTCGAATACATTCGCTCATCCCTATTTGCTTTCTATTTCACTTTTTGTGAGGCAGAAACAAGAAAAACAGTGATTCAGGATTTTTTTTTTACACTGTTCACTATGTTCCTCTATGATCTATGATCATAGCCTCTATCTGACATTGTGTTTGTATGTAGATGGCAGGAATAGCCATAAAGACAAAAGAGACTGTCAAGCAAGACATCATCATAAACAGAGCAGCTACACCAGATAATACAGGGAGAGCTAACCAGGGAAACGTAATAACTCGCTGACTGTGCTATGGACTTGTGAGCAACCGGAAGGGCTGAACTCCAGCAAGAGACAATCAGCATGTCTATCATCCTAGGGACTAAGAGGGCTACTACTAAAAAGGAGAGTGACGCTAATGCAAAGTTTGATGGGAAACTACGGAGCCTGAGGAGTAAAAGTTAAACTGCACAGGCTACAAAAGATACTTTAATAGCCTAGACGCAATGAGAGAACATGTCAACAGATGGCGCTGTTGATTAATTATTACAAGGCACTAAATTCAATTGCAATACAAAATATAAGTTAATCAACATTCTTGTAAAGTCATGGCACTAACCTTCTGGTTTCCCAAGTATACCACATAATTTCATATAGAGAGTAACTGAATAAGTTCAGAAATGGGTCTAATAAACAGCTTTCCGCTTTGCTTAGGGATCTTGATGTCCACCTTCCTGACTGTATCATCTTGGCTTAGGAAGATTTTCATCACCAATGCTAGAGGCCCCTCATTTCTCTTAGAGTATTCTTTGTATTCTTTACTAAGACAAAGTTTCCAGGCTCTGTATTGGGCCTACTAGTTTGCAATTTGTCTCTTGCCTGTAATGTGGAAAGGTATTGCTTTCTCTACTTGGTCCAGAAAAGGTCTGTTGTGCAACTCCTTAGTAGTAAACTCCCTGGGAGTTGCTACGACTGCATCAAATCTCTGGATAAGGAGACTTGAAGGAGTAAATGTGACGCCCCTGACCTGGTCAGGCACCACTGAGTATTGCACTCAGGCTGACTGAGTACAAACAGGTAATCCCAAAGGCTGACTAGGGTGTGGACACACAGACACTTAGTACTCAAGAACACACACACAGCTTAGAGGGGACCCCTGGGCAGACCCAGGTGGGGGCGGAGCTCCCGTGTCTCAGCTAGTGGTGGGTGGTGTAACTGGAAACTAGAGAGTGTGCAGTGGCAGTCAGAGGAGTAGGAGTGGAGAAGCAGAGTCTGGTGTGCAGACGCCAGAGAGTGGACACAAGTCAGACCCTGCACCTGTAGTGGCTACTGGCGGGGGAGAACGGCTACCAAGTGGTGCTGCCAGAAAACCACCTAGTGAAGAGGTGGCTGAGTAAGGAAACCACCGGTAGGCCAGGCCCGCACGGGGAAACCGGTCCCCAGAGCAGGAACCCATCTACTCGGCCTGCTAAACCTGCTGGTGAGGGTGCTGGATGTACCTCACCGAACAACACAGAGCCTGCAGCATCAACAGCAACAAGGGGGCCCATAAGTAAGAAAAGGCAAGCAGCTGGCAATACTTGGTCCACACTGTCAGCAAACAGGCCAGAAAGGGGAGAAGGAGCAGTTGTAACTTCCCTGGGTGATCCCAGAACACTCCAAGTCGAGGTCACCTCAAAAACTAGAAGGGCTAGTGTGACGCCCTGGACTAGCCAGGTAGTCACAGTTAGGCCCTTGCACTACATCCATCCCCAAATAAGGTGACAGCAGCCAACCTACAAAACCCTAGTCACCTCCCTCTGGGTTTGATGTCCACACCAGGGGGGCGGAGCCAGGCAGTTGGCCACGCCCTCGGAGTAGTTCACATGCCCAGAGGCAGGAAAATAAAAGCAGAGCAATCTAGTTTTGACAGTGAAGTGGAGGAGTAAAAATTTGTCAGTGTCCTGGGTAGGTACCCGGGCACTTTGGCAAGGAGGCAGACGGTGGTGGCCGTCTGCAGGAGCCGGGAAGACAGCCTGGTGGAACCGTAGGTAGCCGGGACAGGGTAGTGGCCCGCCGGTACCGAACCGGGGAACCGACTGGTTACCGGAGCACAAGTGGGGGTACTCAGACCCTGAAACGAGGTCCCAAATCTACCGGACCCCGTTAATTAACTGATTGAGGTCTGGACTTTAGGTCCTTTCTCACCCAAAGTCCCGAAAGAAGGCAACAGCCCACCGATTCCGGATAACAGCCACCGCCAAGGGCCATGAGATCCAACGGGCCAGCGCCTGCGGGCAAATGGTCTCTCCCGACGTACACGCTGGGGAGCAGGACTCCCATCACTGAAGCGCGGCTGTCCAATTCTACAAAAAGGTGCAGGAGAAAGGCGGACACCATCAACCCGTTTGGGGACCGAAGCAGCCGGCTGCAGGCACCGACTATCATCCATTTGGTTTACCGGAGACTCCCATGTGTTTGTCAGAGTGAGTACCACAGTGCCCTCGGGCTGCGCACTGCCAAGCACCACTACACCATCCCCATCGGGTCCCGGGGCCATCACCCCTGCTCATGGAGGGGTTAACACCAACAGCTGCACTACCATCTCCCCCGGGGTACCTAGTAAACCGCAGCGGTGGTGCCTACATTCACCACAACCCGTGGGTGGCGTCACGAACTTTAAACCTAAAAACCCCCTGCAAAGCGCCAACCCCCTTGCAGAGCGACGTGACCCCCGGTCCAGAGACGCTCGAGCCACCGACACACGAGCCCGGATCCGAGCGGCTCGGCTGCAGCCGAGCGCGGGGCGGTACACTAGGAAGGTGAGTCAGTAGTCACCTCTACGTCAGCCTATAGATACCTGGTTCCCCTCCTGGTGCATCACAGCATCGCCCGGGTTGTCTCACTGTGCCAGCAGAAAAGTGAGTAAAAACCCTGAAAGACATTGCTGGCTGTGTGTGAGTTACTCTGCGACCTGCGGCACTACACACTTACACCTGAGCCCTGGGGCCAGCCTCACTCTCGGGATGCCATAACACCAGGCTGCATTAGCCCCAGGCGCTCCCCAAACTGCAGTGGCGGTCACCCACTGACCGCAAAACCGAGAGTGGCATCACGAGTCCTATTGAAGTCAACCTGACCCACCTGTTTCAGGAAGATTCCCAGCACGTGAAGTCCCTGAAGACCCTGAGGCGACCTGAAGGTAACGGCGGGGCTTCACATAAGCACAGATGAGTTTTCAGGATCATTGGATATGGGAGCCAGTGGTCTACGGTTTATAATGGCTACTACCTCTGCCATGAAAGTAGAGAGAGTCTCGTTGGTGAGCTTCGACGGGCCTAGTTGCAGAAAGATGGAATAGAGAACTCTGCGAGCAATGCTAATCATGTGCTCCCAAATGACTCACTTATGCAATGAGTGAGACGGGCTGAAGTTCCACTTGCAACCCAGTTAGGAAAGACATCTTTCTACTTGGTTACCATCCAGGTTTTGAGGGAATCTTTAGTTCACCACAAGCTCCACCAAAGTTGGGTCTTCAGTGAGAACAGATATGCTTTACATGTCCTCTGAGAGAAATCAAATGTCTGAGGGCATTTATGAAGCTAGATATGTCTATTGCTTCAATTAAAAGCTGAAGGAAAAGCGCAATAGGGTCTTACCCAATGGACATATAAGAGTAATAAGGGAATGTGCTCACCTTATGGGGTTGTGCATCACACAACCCGAATTAAAGCATGCAGTCAGCATCTGCAGAGTCCGCGTGCTAAAAAAAGCCAAATCAGATCAGGAACAAAGTTGATGTGGAACTGTTACTGCGCTGCTGAAGAAATGACATAAATGTAGAAAAGTTGAAAGAAGGTGGTTTTATTCAACGCCTTTTGAAGTATCTCGCCCCTTCTTCATCAGGAAATCCATGTCATATCTTCAGCAGCACAGTAAGGGGTACTTTACACATTGCGACATCGCTACTGATATATCGTCGGGGTCACGGTTGTTGTGACGCACATCTGGCGCCAGTAGCGACATCGCAATGTGTAAATCCTAGGAGCGACGATGAAAGAGCGCAAAACAGTCAAAAATTGTTGATCTGTGTCACGTCGTTCATTTCCATAATGTCACTCCTGCTACTGATACGATGTTGTTTGTCGCTCCTGCGGCACCACACATCGCTGTGTATGAAGCCGCAGGACCGACAAACATCTCCTTACCTGGGTCCCGCCGCCAATGCGGAAGGAAGGAGGTGGGCGGGATGTTATGTCCCGCTCACCTCCGCCCCTCCGCTTCTATTGGCCGGCCGCTTAGTGAGGTCGCGGTGACGCCAAACGCACCTCCCCCTTGAAGGAGGGATTGCTCGGCAGTCACCGCGACGTCGCCGACCAGGTAAGTGAGTGTGAAGCTGCCATAGTGATAATGTTCGCCACGGCAGCAATCACAAGCTATCGCATGTGCAATGGGGGCGGGTACTATCACGCCGGACATCGCTAGCCGATGATAGCGATGTCGCAACGTGTAAAGTACCCCTAACAGTTCCACATCTACTTTGTTCCTGATATTGCTTCAATTAGAAGTAGGAGACAGACCAGGCCCGGCCTGACCATAGGGCAATTCTGGCAAATGCCAGATGGGTTGGTCTCTGTAGTAGGCCGGTGCCTGGAATGGGCCGCTCTATCTGCAGTCACCGCCGCTCTGCGCTCTGCTCAGCAGTGTGCAGACTGGGTTGCATTACCTGTCATACTCACACTAGCTGCAGTAGGACCAGGATGCAGCGCTCTGTGCTGTGCTGGCCCTGCTGTGTGACAGTGTGCCCGGCATGCACACACTGCTGAGGAGTGCGGCGGTGTCGGTGACCACAGCTTCTTCCTTCCTGTTCAAATGTATTTGCGTTTTTCAGACGGGTATGGGGTGGTGATGGACCTGAAGGGGAGGTAAATTGAGGTACTAGGTGAAGTCTCTACAATACTGCAGTCAACACTATTATGGAATCTTTATACTGTAAAATATGATACATGACTGATACCCAATAAATGACAACTATCTATGTATACAGATATTTTGTGTGTGCAGATGGGTTTTACGTGCATCCTCTCTGCCTGAATAAAATGAATCAGTCATCAGGGATATGGAAACATCGATATTATTATATAACTTACAAGGTTTGCTCATATTAGAGCATTACATTTCCTTACTTACATCATTATGAACTTCTCTTTAATTTCATTGCATTTCTGTTGCATTAATTCTTGAATTATTTTTTTTTACTCTAGTAATTGATTTAAACTAGTAAAAGAGACGTTCCATAGTAGTTATCCCGTCTCCACAGTATAGGGAGTGCTCTACTGATTCCTGGGAATCTGTCCAGTGGAAACTCCAGCCCTGAAATTCTTCTATAGCAGACCTGGGCAAGGGGCAGCCCGCGGGCCACATCCGGCCCGCCTACTCTCTGTGACCGGCCCACCTGGCTCCGGGCGTCCTTGCTGGCCGGTCACTGATGAGGGCAATCTGACCTGTTGTTCGGAGCTCCAGGCTCCGGACGGCCCGTGGTCAGATTGCCCTCATCACACGCTGCGTGCCGGCGTGCAGGGAACAGAGGACAGATCCTGCAGCGCCGCACAGTGCAGCAGCGGAACGCAGGAATCTGTCCTCTGTTGCCTGCCGGCACTTTCTCTGTGACACACACGCGCGCCCTGATGTCGTCAGTACGGCGCGCGTGTGTGTCATTTGAAAAGTTCTCGCCCGGCAAGAGAAGAAGATGCAGCAGCCGGGGCCTCTATGGAGAGAGGAAGCAGCTCAGCGGGGGGCCATACAAGAGAAGAAGGATGTCAGCGGGAGCCCGTACGGAGGTGCCTGAGGAGGGAAAGGAGAGAGAGAGAGAGAGAAAGAGAAAGAGAAAGAAAGAGAAAGAGAGAGAGAGAGACCCGTAACTGCGAGTGGTACTGGAGTTACATCGGGTACCACGTGCTCTCTCCCCGCCCCCTGCAGTGCCATACCGCCATTACAGGGCCTGATTGCGTTTCTCCGGTACCTGTTTGCATACATGTGACAGGTACTGGAGAAAACACAGGTCTGTGAAATAAAAAGATTTTCCATATTTACCTGCTTTCTTCAGCTCTGCTGCCTCCCCCTCCTGACCCCCGCTCATTCATCGATTATTCACCGCACTCAGGACCTGGAAGCCGGAGCATCGTGATGACAGCACCGGGCACAGCACCGTTGAGGACATCACCGCAGGGACAGGTGAGTATTCTGCAAGCACAGTGACCTCCAGGAGGTCATCAGAGTTTCCAATGAACTCTGATGACCACCCTGCGACACCCACGCTACAGCTTCATGGGTTCATCAGAGTTCATTGGGAACTGTAACGAGTCCCCGAGATGCTCCGGCTTCCAGGTTCTCAACACACACACACACCTGTATATTCACCCAGCGAAGCGGTCCCCAGCGCTGTCCCTACTTCCAGCTGCTCACCGCAGTGAATATTCAGTGAGTATAATTACCAGCGATAAGGAGTGGGAGGCAGCAGAGCCAGAGACAGCAGCGCTGGAGAGAGGTAAATATAGAAAATCTTTTTATTAAAAAGACCCGTGTTTTCTCTGGTACTTGTCACACTGATGTCACACAGATCACATCTGTGTGCGGTCTGTGTGACACCCGTGCTGCCGGAGAAAAAACGGACATGTGTGCGTGCAGGGCCACGAGGGGTCACACAGTCCGTAACTTACTGTTTGTATATGAAGGGATAGTATATATACTGTATACAGTATTGGGTAAAACTTAATTATTAATTAATATTAATAATAATAATATATATATAATAATAATTATAATTGAGTTAAATTATATTAGTCCGGCCCTCTAAAACCATCCCAATTTCTCATGCGGCCCCATGGGAAAATGAATTGCCCACCCCTGTTCTATAGAGTGGAGCGGAGTACATGTATGCGCTCCACCACTCTGTACAGTAACGATGGGGCTGGTGGAAATGGCTGAGCGTTATAGCAGGCCGGTTACATACTGAGAATAAAAACTTTTATCTGTACTTGACGCCTGCAGCTGAAAAACAAACAACAGCTTAGAATTAGATTTTCTGAGCTCAGTTTCGTTGTATGACTTATTATTAGGCAATATTCACAGAACTTTTTTTCTAATCTGCACAAAACCAACTAATTTTCCTTAGTATGGTAGATCCGATTGCCATTTTTTTAATCCGTCCGTCTATTTTTGCCATCAGCATATTATCAATTTCTATTATATCTATTATTTACAAAAAAAAGCTGATATTAGTTTCGCCGGTTTTCCCCCATAGTCAGTCAATGCGTGAGCTTGGCTCAAAAGTCGCCCCAAAACTGACATGTTACAAGCGCCATAGAATATAAGGGCCAGTGAAAAATATTGACAACCCCTGATACAGAAAGGAACATGACTGAGCCCTGTCTATTTTTGCCATCAGCATATTATCAGTTTCTATTGTATCTACTGTATACAAAAAAAAGCTAATAGAAGTTTCTCCGGTTTTTACCAATAGTCAATTAATGTGTGAGCTTGGCCCACAAGTCACCCCAAAGCTGTGATGTTACCAGCTCCACAGAATATAAGGGCCCGTGAAAAATACTGATAACACTTGGTACAGAAAGGAACATGACTGAGCCTACAAAGACTCCTTATACAATGATCAGATCTAACCATTCAGATTCTGGCTGTCACTCCTGGAGTGCAGGGCCAATCCCTCCGCAGCAGCCAACCACGTGGCCCATGAATCGGGGGGGATCAATTCTGTCTTCTCTCATCAACCCTTGCCTGTACTGCAAGGGCGTTCCCTCCGCAGCGGCTGACCACGTGGCCCATGAGTGGGGGATAATCAGTTCCATCTTCTCTCATCACTCCCACTTGGAGTGCAGTGGCAATCCCTCCGCAGTGGCCGACCATGCAGCCCATAAATGGGGACGTCCCTCATCACCCCCTGACAGTTGTGTGGTGCCCCCATCCTCATGCTGCACAGAGCAGATTGCATGGGGAGTGCATCTCGTTGAGGAGCAGATATTTTGTTCACACTTAGGTCTTTTTGAAGTGTCAGTACTTGTGTCATGTTATACTGAGTGATGGACTGTAGCGCTATTGTGACGCCCCTGAACTATCAGGTTGTCACAGGGTATTGCACAATCAGCCCTCCCATGCAATATCCACCTCCTTCTTGGTTATGGGTCCCCAACTACATGGTGTTGCCTACATCAGTTTATTAAATCCTAGGTACACTCTGCACTACACCCACTAGACACACCAGTGGATGGCCTGAGTTGAATAAGGTCGCCCACTTGGGGGGTTGGTTAGGGGAGGTCAGGAGTGTCAGGAGTAGAGAGAGAAGTGTGTTGGAAGTGAAGGAGAGAGGAGGTCAGAAGCTGGGCTCCTAGGAAGCTATATAGGTAGCAGATGGTAGTCTGGGCCTAGAGGAGCTGGACCCCCGGTCGCAGGGGATCGTGGAAAGGGGCACAGAACTGTCCAGGAGGACAGCCGGTGGCCTTGCACCATCACCGGGCTGGGACCAGGGCACAACGAGGTACGTGGACCCTGTGTCAAGGAGTAGCTTCAGGCAACCTGACAATTCACCCGATGAGAATGGAGCCATCGAGATCTGCTCTCCACCTGCTCCAAAATAGGGATACTAGCGCAATGAGGGGGATAGGACTTTCCACTCAAGCGGTCCAGAAAATCCCAAGTGTGAACCGTGAGTGCAAGCTCCCACACTAAGCCATAGTGGGGAGCGGGACCCGGCAAGTTCCATACTACCGGGACCAACAGAGAAGTAAACTTAGTGCCAGGAGGCAGGACACGAATCACTAGGCAGCACCATTGGGGACGGGACCCGAACTAGCTCCCATCAGCGGCATCCAGAACTTTGGTTTATCCAGTTGTTGGTGTCAGCTTAATGGACTGAGTGAGTACGCAAGTGACCCCTTCACTCCCCACGGCACTCCCCAAAAACCATCACCGATTCCTGGGGCATCCACCCTACCCGTGGAGGGTTCTAAAACCTGGCTGCCTCATTCCATCACCCCCAGGTACCCCCAACTGCAGCGGTGGTACTCCAAATTACCACATACCACGGGTGGCGTCAAACTCTAAAGGCCCCGTTACACGCTACGATTTATCGTGTGATCTCATGAGTGACGCGACACTCCCAGATCGTAGTTACGATTTGTCGAGATCGCACATAGGTCGTTTATTCGCGGTCAAACATAACGATCGCACAAGCGATGCAAAATCGTTCAGCGATATATTGTTTGCCCAAGGCGGTCATGTGAATGTTGTTCGTCGTTGGGAGAGTGTCAAATGTACCAATATGTCGGCTGAATTCCAAACGACGAACAATATTTTAAAAATGGATGACGTGTCAACAATCCACGATTTTCATCCTATTTGCGATCGTTCAGAGTCGCTCGTAGGTGTCAAACGCAATGACGTCGCTAACGATGCCGGATGTGCGTCACGAAATCCGTGACCCCGACGACATATCGCCCGATAAATCGTAGCATGTAACGCCGCCTTAACACAATCCCCTGTAAATACCCCCTTCATTTGAGTGGCCGCACGACCCCCGGGTCCGGAGACCCCTTGAGCCACCGCGGCTCCGGATCCGAGCAGCTTGGCTGCTGACACGGGGGCAGCACACTATCACACGGTTTAGGAGCTGTGGGGTCCATCTTACTGAGTGAGAACCATTGGAAGTTTTGCTTTAGGACACTGTGATTTCTAGGATACTAAGCACTAGAGGATTTATTGTTAAGACTTGTTGGATTAGTATAGTGGGAGATTGCACACCGCAATCTGGGGTTATCAATTGCTTGCATCGATGCGAGGTAGCTTAGGCAACACAAGTATCACAGTCTCTTTTGAAATCCAGCAGTTTAAAACAAGCATAAACTTCGCTTTAAAGTAAACACACAAAAACCTCTCCTGGCTTAAGGCAAAACATAGCCCATCTGTGCCGCCCCGCATCAGCAGCCGGGCTGCTCGAATCCGGATCCGCGGTGGCTCAAGAGGGCTCCGGACCCGGGGGGTCGTGCGGCTCCTCAAACGAAGGGAGGTTATGTACAGGGGATGGTGTGGAAAGTTCATGACGCCACCCGTGGTGCGCGGTAAGATGGAGTACCACCGCTGCGATTTGGAGTACCCGGTGGCGATTGTGTGGGCAGCCAGGTGTTAACCCTTCCACGGGTAGGAGGGAATGCCTCGGTGATGGTGACGAGGATGTGCCATTGGGACGGTAAGGGTCAGTTGCGTATTAACTCAGTCCAATAACGCTGACACCGACAAATGTAGTAAACTAAAGTTCTGGACACTGCTGCCGTTGAGGGGGAGCACGCCTGGGTCCCATTTCTGTTGGTGTTGCCTGTTAGTATGTGACCTTTTCCCGTGGCACCTTGTCTTCTAGTTGGTTCCTTTAGTCTGAAACTAAATCGGGTCCCGCTCCCCAGTATGGCTAACTGAGGGAGCTTGCTCTCAGGGTTCACGCTTGGGATTTTCTGAACCATATGTGTGGAAAGTACTATCCGCCTCGTTGCGCTAGTACCCCGATTTTGGAGTGGGTGGAGAACGGATCTTGAAGGCTCCGTCCTCGTCGGGTAAATTGTCAGGTTGACTGAAGCTACTACCTGACCTAAGGTCCACGTACCTTGTTGTGCCCTGGCCCCTGCCTGGTGATGGCACAAGGCTGCCGGCTGTCCTCCTCGTCAGTACGCGCCCCTTGTCACGATTCCCTGTGACCGGGGTCCAGCTCCTACCAGGCCCAGAAAAATGTCTACTACCTATTAGTTCCAAGGAGCCCCGCTCCTAACCTTCTCTCTCTCTCTCCTCCAACACTCTACTGACTGTCTGTCTCCTGACACTCCTGACCCCCCCTTAACCAACCCGCCCAAGTGGGCGACCCTATTTCACTCAGGTCGTTCACTGGCGTGTCTGGTGGGTGTGGTGCAGAGTGTTCCTAGAATTTTGATTAGCGGTTCTTGGCAACACCAATGGTTAGGGACTAGAGATGAGCAATGTTCGAATTGAACCGTTCGCCAATTTCAAATTCGAGTTGTGTTTGGCGATGTTCGAGTCATTCGACGAACTTGAACGATTTGCTTAACGTTCGACCGTTTGAGTTACCGTTCGATAACGGTTCGATCACCAAAAGCGTAACTGTAGCTTTTTACAGCTACGTGTGCAGGTAGCCAGCGCTGGCAGCCTGCGGTAAGCTGGTAACCAGGGTACATATCAGGTATCCAAGCAAAGCACTTTGCTTAGTAACTCGATGTGTACCCTGGCTACGTGTGCAGGGAGCCAGCGCTGGCAGCCTGAGAGTGGTGTACGCTGGTAACCAGCGTACATATCGGGTATCCAAGCCAAGCTTTGCTTAGTGACCTGATGTGTACCCTGGTTACCAAGCACAGCGTTGTTACACGGGTCGCTGGTGGCTTGTCGCTATGGTGATCTGCCTGATTGACAGCTCACCAGCGACCATGTAGCGACGCACCAACGATCCCTGCCAGGTCGGATCGCTGGTCGGATCGTTGGTGCGTCGCTATATGTGACGGGACCCTAAGCGTTTCTATGACTATAAACACAGCTATAAAACGCAAGGGGTGGGTAGTACAATCACGTGTACAGGAAGAGGATTCCTTGTGTTGGTAAACACAGAAGAGTGGATCCTCCCGGTACCGCCATCCCTGCTTACACCTCCCGTGCGGCGCCATGTCCGCTCCCGTCCTGTGCCATGACAGGAGGTGGAAGCAGCTGCAAAATCATAAGTGAACAGTAAAAAAAAAAATCATCATTTTCACCTGTCTGCAGACTCCCGACATGTCCACTCCCAGCTCCTCTTCCTGGTACCGCCACCACTGCTCCGGCTGTGTGCAGACTCCCTGGACACGTCCGATGGCTGCAGGACCTGGCGATGATCAGCTGATGTGGTCACCTGATGGAATCAGCTGACAGTATAAGTCGAGCGGTGAGGACGGCTTTTAACCGCCCGGCCGGCTAAACTATCAGCTGATGCCATCAGGAGACTTCATAAGATGATTACCGTCGGCTCCTGTACCGATCAGACGGGAGTCTGCACAGAAGTGAGTAGTTTTTGTTTTTTTTTTGCACTGATGCATCAGCTGATTGTATAAAAGACGTTTATACAATCAGCTTATGTGTCATGTGATTCAGGCCCTTGAACCTGACACATCATCTGATCGGTATGCCTTCCAGCAAACCTATCAGATGATATTGGATCCGGATTGAACGGCGCAGGATCCTTGATCCAGGATTACTGCGGAGGAGTGTTCTTTATTTCAATAAAGATGGAGTCACTAATTGTGTTGTGGTTTATTTCTAATAAATATATTTTTCTGTGTGTTTTTTTTTTTATCTGTACTAGAAATTCATGGTGGCCATGTCTAATATTGGTGTGACACCATGAATATCGGGCTTAGGGCCAGTTGATAATATACAGCTAGCCCTAATCCCATTATTACCCAGCGAGCCACCCATCACCAGGCAGCTGGAAGAGTTGGATACAGTGCCAGAAGATGGCGCTTCTATGAAAGCGTCATTTTCTGGGGTTGCTGCAGGCTGGAATTCACAGCGGAGCGGAGGTGCACAGAAAGCTTGGGCACCCTGCGCTGCGGATTCCAATCCCCAGCTGCCTAGTTGTACCTGGCTGGACACAAAAATTGGGCAAAGCCCACATCACTTTTTTTTTAATTACTTCATGAAATTCGTGAAATAATTGAAAAAAAAAAAAAAAAAGGGCTTCCCTATATTTTTGGTTCCCAGCCGGGTACAAATAGGCAGCTAGGAGTTGGGGGCAGCCCGTAGCTGCCTGCTGTAGCTGGCTAGCATACAAAAATATGGCGAAGCCCATGTCATTTTTTGGAGCGGCAAAAAACTCCTGCATACAGTCCTGGATGAAGGATGCTGAGCCTTGTAGTTCTGCAGCTGCTGTCTGCTCTGCTGCTTACACTAGTGGATGAAGTGGACTAGTGGACCCATTCCCTATAGACTGTGAGCCCTCACGGGCAGGGTCCTCGCTCCCCCTATACAAGTCTGTTATGTACTGTTAATGATTGTTGTATGTATACCCTCTTTCACTGTAAAGCGCCATGGAATAAATGGCGCTATAATAATAAATAAAAGTAGGCTGAGCCTTGTAGTTCTGCTCCCCCTGCCTCTCCCTCCAGCATACAGTCCTGGATGGAGGTTGCTGGGCCTTGTAGTTCTGCAGCTGCTGTCTGCTCTCCTGCATACACTAGTGGATGGAGAATGTGGAGCCTTGTAGTTCTGCTCCCCCTGTCTCTCCCTTCAGCATACAGTCCTGGATGCAGCATGCTGAGCCTTGTAGTTCTGCAGCTGCTGTCTGCTCTCCTGCATGCACTAGTGGATGAAGTATGCTGAGCCTTGTAGTTCTGCTCCCGCTGCCTCTCCCTCCAGCATACAGTCCTGGATGGAGCATGCTGAGCCTTGTAGTTCTGCAGCTGTCTGCCCTCCTGCATACACTAGTGGAAAATGAAGAACATATTGAAGAAGGAAATGACATCAGACCTTTTTTTTTTTTTTAACAATCTTTAAGAACACATAAAAACGCAGTGAGCAAAAACGCAAAAAAACGCATTTTTTGATGCGTTCTTTAAGATGCTGCGCATTTTGTGGGAAAAAAACGCACAAAAACGCAGTGTCAAAAAAACGCAGTGTGTGAACTTACCGTAAGCTATGACTATAAACGCAGCTATAAACGCAAGGGGTGGGTAGTACAATCACTTGTACAGGAAGAGGATTCCTTGTGTTGGTAAACACAGAAGAGTGGATCCTCCCGGTACCGCCACCCCTGCTTCCACCTCCCGTCCGGCGCCATGTCCAGACAGGAGGTGGAAGCATCAGAAAGAGAACACCAGAGCACTTGCGCATATTCAAATATCCATAATTTTATTAACACACACTTGTATACATAAAAGCAATGATGAAAAGCATACATTGACATTAAAAAATGAGGTGTAACAGTGTACAAAACACACACATAGATGCGGGGGTCATTATGCTGGCTGATGTCTAAGATCAGGGAAAACCTAAATTGGTCTTTGTTACATCCCTGTTGTGTTGGGTAACAGACATTAACTATATGGCAAGTGCTACCAGGATATCCAAGATTCAAGTAGGGGAGTACCTCTCCTGATATGGTGTCATTTGGTATCCTAGATGGGATAAATATTAATGGTATATTTATGCATCCTGGCCAACATGTCCTAATGCATTATCCACCTAAAAGATAATTTTAAAGTGCTTAGTGCATACCATGGGAAAATAAGTATCCTCACCGTTCAAGTTAGTGAATGTGGTTACTGTGTCTCATCCTAGTATATGGATATAGTAAAATACAGTCACCATATATATCTTTATAGGATCATGACATTTCAACATCATATATAGTTTGAAGCAGAAGATGCCTGTACATGTGAGTTGAAAGTCATCATTATAAAACTGCAATTCATATACAGCACAGCAATCCACATAAGTAAAAAATTTTTCCCATTAAATATAAGATGGCGAGGATATATTACCCATAGCAGTTTAGGTGGAATAATTCAGCTCAGCAAGACCTCCACCCCAATGTACATTTCGCATTAAGAGAGCTTCCTCAGGGGGCTGCTGTTTAATCGGTGCACCATAACCTTATATACTGCCAAACTTTCATCTAGTTTCACCTGCGCTCCCAATCTGGCGCATGCGCGCTGCCGTCCACCAACCCCCCAGAAGTGCCGCTCGTCAATGCTGCGCGCGCGCTCCCTGTGGCCATAGCCTGGGCTCGCGCGCACACCCTGAGACAGCGGCGTCACTCGGGGGGGCAGGCGGAGTGCAGCGCGCACGCGCTCGGGAGCGCACCTGGGATTACCAGTATCGACAGGGAACACATACAGGGAGTTTGCAAGGTACGGTTATCTTTATATCGTCCTATTACAATCAGGATGTGTTCCATTCCACCCTGTGTATCATAGATCATTAATGTTTATAGTAACTTTGTCCCGGGTGAGGCATGGTATCTTCCAGGTTCTAAGTATGATTCCATTGGGATCAGTTTCACAGGCAAGGTTCTCCTTAAGGTAGCGAAGAGATGGTGGCTGTCAACAAACATATAAATGACATATTAAAATCGATTAAAAGTAGTGCAGGAAAGCAATGGTTCAGATAGCAGATTGATGTAGTTGCCATACTATATGCTATGATATACACATATATGTATTCATATATGTGCAGCATGCACATGCACATATATGTGCATGTCTCGAGCCTGCTGCGTTAGAATCCACTATTCTATATTATTGTATGATTTATAAGGGGGACATTTTGTTCTGCATTACTTATAGATCAGCCCTCAGTGAGGAGAAGACCAAATTACAGAAAGCATGCAAAGGAATTGGTTTCATTTAACCCTGTTGGTGACTCAGTCTGCAGTAGGGTTATCTATTTGCATTCCTGCTGTAGCAATTTTGTATTTATATCACCACAACGTATTCCAACTGATACTCGCTCTATACCTCTAACCTTAAAGGTACAGGGGTCGCATCCATGTTTGAGTTTGAAATGACGTGGGATTGTTTTTAATTCTTCCGAATTAAGAATTGATTTTGCAGCCAAAATGTCTCGGACATGTTCTCTCGTCCGTACTCGTAATTGGCGAGATGTCAACCCGATGTAAATCAGGTTGCATCCGCATACCGCATAATATATGACCTGCATAGTTGAACAGGTGATGTATTGTCTGATCTCAAATTCCTTATCTCCCCCAGAGGACCTAAACGTCTTTGATCTGCTCATGTTGGCACACGCCTTACATCCGCCACAGGGGTAAAATCCCCTAATTGATGGGCGAGTGCCAAGTGGCATGCTGGTAGTTGCCTCATAGTGGCTTCTAACCAGCAGATCTTTCAAGTTTTTATCTCTCTTATAGGACATCTGGGGGTAATCAAGTAAGTACTTTTTCAAAGATGGTTCGGTTTGAAGAACTGGCCAATGGCGCTGCAAAATTTTCTTAATATCCTCACTTTGTGAGCTGAAGGTCGTAATAAACCTTATGCAGTCATTGTCCTTAGAGGTTTGTTTGGAAAGCTGGAGGAGGCTTTCTCTCGTAGAGGTTTTTACCCTATTGTAGCCTTGTTTAATGACTATTACTGTACCCTCGTGACTGGAATCTCTCCCTTAAGATCTCTGCCTGATGTTCAAACTTTTGAGGGGTGGAGCAGATCCGCTTCGTTCTCATGAACTGGCCAACTGGGATGGCTTTGATTGTTGAGTGGTGATGACTAGACCCAGCATGCAGTAGGGAATTCACAGCGGTGGGCTTCCTGAAGAGATCCGTCTGCAGTTGTTTATTACTGTCAACCTCTATCCTAATATCCAGGAAGTCCACCGCATCCCTACTGCACATATGGGTCAACTTGATGTTATACTCATTCATATTCAAACGTCCAATGAACCGCTGGAGTCCATCCTCACTACCTTTCCAAATAAATAAAATATCATCAATATATCTTAGCCAGAGGGGCACATGATGTTCTGCCGGCGCGCCTTCGTCTCCCCACAAATCTCTCTCCCAAGGCCCAAGGAAGAGGTTTGCAAACGAAGGCTCGCAGGCCGCCCCCATGGCGGTGCCCCTCCGCTGAAGATAATATTGTTCTTTAAATGTAAAAAAATTATGAGTGAGGATGAACTCGAGCAGCGCCAGGACTAACTCACATGTGGAGCCATCCCAGTTGCTGTTCATGAGAAAGAAACGGGCCGCCTCCAAACCCTATTGATGGTCTATACAGGTGTACAGAGATTCGATATCTGCAGTCACGAGGTACATGTCATCTTCCAAATTTATGCCATTAATCCTCTTCAATACGTCAGTGGTGTCACGGACGTATGAAGGGAGGGCTTCAGCAAGTGGCTTCAGGTAAAAGTCCACAAATTTGCACACTGGATCATTCAGCCCTTCCATCCTAGACACAATAGGTCTGCCTGGGGGTTCAATGGCATTCTTGTAGACTTTAGGGACAAAATAGATTGTGGGTGTCCTGGGTATTTAGTAGTTAGACCTTCGTAAATTTTCTTGGGTATAATGCCCTGAATGAATGCATCATAAAATATGAGGTCAAGCTCCGCTGAGAAGGCCACTGTTGGGTTAGATGATAATTTAGTATATGTGGCTCTATCCCTCAATTGTTTTTGTGCTTCTTTCTCATATAATGTCTTTGGCCATAAGACCACATTACCCCCCTTGTCGGCAGGCTTGATGACAATGTCAATCTTGATGTCATCAAGTGCCCTCAATTCCCTCAGGGCTGTGCGTTCAGCCCTGGTGAGATTGTCGGGTCGTCGTGCGGTGGGGATCTCCCCTAGGTCTCGCTTGACCAATTCGGCGAAGATCTCCACGGCAGGGCATGCCGACAGAGGGGGAAAGACCTTGGATTTCGGGAATAAGTACTCTGGGTATTTACCTTTGGGCATCCCATCCTGCTCCTCCAACAAGGAATTTAAATTTCGTAGGGCATCCTCTTCTATCATAGACTCTGTAAGGGCTGTATCATCATCATAGTTCTTGTGATGGAGTTTCTTCAGGATTAGCTTCCTTGAGAAGAGGTTGACATCCCTGATCACTGCAAAAAAGGTCAAAATCATTAGTGGGTACAAAAGTCAGCCCCCTCTCAAGTAGCTTCCTCTGGTTTATTGTTAATACATGATCTGATAGGTTAATCACCTGAAGTTTATTAGTATTGTTTTTCCTATAGCCCTTCTTGTATATTCCTGAAGAGGTGCTCTTATTGGAGTTATTCTGTCTCCTATCAACTGATCTGAGAGTCATACCACTCGTGGATCCCAACTCTTGGTTAGCTAACTCCTCATTGGAAGTGCAGGATGTGAATGATCCAGATCTAGAACCGGCATGTTTCCATTTTCCCCTTTGTTTTTTATGCCACTTGTAGACATTATTGGAATTGCGATCAATAGTGTCTCTTTGAAACTTTTTCGTTTTAGTTTCACATATTTCCTTTTCACACTTAGTTGATTCCTCCTCGATTTCCAAATTGAATTTAACCAATGCCTCACTGGACAAACCATCCTGCAGTTTTTTCTGCAGTTGTTCAATTTCAATGTCCATATCACTGACTGTCTATTGAGCTGAACTAACAGCTCCATGAACTTCCTGGAACAGGTGGTGGCCGCCTGTTCCCACCTGCCCCTAAATGATTCATCCAGGACTTCAAAAGCAGGAAAAACCTGTACTCTAAGTCCTCTTGGTATGAGGTTTTTTTCCAAATATTTTTCTAAAAAGGAACTATTCCACCAGATTTTGGTTCTTTTGCGCAGCAGCTCTTTATATCTAAACATACAATTCTGCATCTCTCCATTACTCTCCATAGACACCGATGTAGGTTCGTCACCGAACACCTCATTCATTTTAGAGAGCCATACTTTTTCTCTGGCTCTGTAATCCATCTTCTTATTACTGGATGCTGTGCAAAACACAGTAAATATCACAATTAGTACATATATCCAGATTTTCATTATTATTTGTTATATGTTATATGCTAGCTCAACCACTGAATACATCAGAAAGAGAACACCAGAGCACTTGCGCATATTCAAATATCCATAATTTTATTAACACACACTTGTATACATAAAAACAATGATGAAAAGCATACATTGACATTAAAAAATGAGGTGTAACAGTGTACAAAACACACACATAGATGCGGGGGTCTATGATACACAGGGTGGAATGGAACACATCCTGATTGTAATAGGATGGTGTTCCCTGTTCCCTGTCGATACTGGTAATCCCAGGTGCGCTCCCGAGCGCGTGCGCGCTGCACTCCGCCTGCCCCCCCCGAGTGACGCCGCTGTCTCAGGGTGTGCGCGCGAGCCCAGGCTATGGCCACAGGGAGCGCGTGCGCAGCATTGACAAGCGGCGCTTCTGGGGGGTTGGTGGACGGCAGCGCGCATGCGCCAGATTGGGAGCGCAGGTGAAACTAGATGAAAGTTTGGCAGTATATAAGGTTATGGTGCACCGATTAAACAGCAGCCCCCTGAGGAAGCTCTCTTAATGCGAAATGTACATTGGGGTGGAGGTCTTGCTGAGCTGAATTATTCCACCTAAACTGCTATGGGTAATATATCCTCGCCATCTTATATTTAATGGGAAATTTTTTTTACTTATGTGGATTGCTGTGCTGTATATGAATTGCAGTTTTATAATGATGACTTTCAACTCACATGTACAGGCATCTTCTGCTTCAAACTATATATGATGTTGAAATGTCATGATCCTATAAAGATATATATGGTGACTGTATTTTACTATATCCATATACTAGGATGAGACACAGTAACCACATTCACTAACTTGAACGGTGAGGATACTTATTTTCCCATGGTATGCACTAAGCACTTTAAAATTATCTTTTAGGTGGATAATGCATTAGGACATGTTGGCCAGGATGCATAAATATACCATTAATATTTATCCCATCTAGGATACCAAATGACACCATATCAGGAGAGGTACTCCCCTACTTGAATCTTGGATATCCTGGTAGCACTTGCCATATAGTTAATGTCTGTTACCCAACACAACAGGGATGTAACAAAGACCAATTTAGGTTTTCCCTGATCTTAGACATCAGCCAGCATAATGACCCCCGCATCTATGTGTGTGTTTTGTACACTGTTACACCTCATTTTTTAATGTCAATGTATGCTTTTCATCATTGTTTTTATGTATACAAGTGTGTGTTAATAAAATTATGGATATTTGAATATGCGCAAGTGCTCTGGTGTTCTCTTTCTGATGTATTCAGTGGTTGAGCTAGCATATAACATATAACTAATAATAATGAAAATCTGGATATATGTACTAAAGGAGGGGGAAGCAGCTGCAAAATCAAAAGTGAACAGTAGAAAAAAAAATATCATATTCACCTGTCTGCAGACTCCAGGGACACATCCGATGGCTGCAGGACCTGGCGGTGATCAGCTGATGCTGTCATCTGACGGCATCAGCTGATCGCATAAGTCTAGCGGTGAGGGCGACTTTTCACCACCCGGCCGACAATCTATCAGCTGATGCTGTCAGGTGACCGCATCAGCTGATTACCGCCAGGTCCTGCAGCAATCGGATCGGAGTCTGCACAGAAGTGTGTAGTTTTGTTTTTTTTTCTACTGATGCATCAGCTGATAGCCTAAAAGCCGTTTATACAATGTGCGCATGTTGCGTATTTGCATGCAGTTACACTGCGATCTGCACCGCAGCGTAACTGCATGCGTCCTGCGTCCCCTGCATAATCTATGAAGGTTATGCAGGAGACGTGCGCACGTGGCGTATTAGAGCGCAGCGCTTCGGCTGCTGCCTGAAGCGTGCGTTCTAAGAAGTGACATGTCACTTATTCCGTGCGCTCTGCATGCAGTCCCCGCTCTGTCTATGGGAGGGGCTGCACTCAGAGCGCATGGAATCGGCTTTTTTTTTTCATTATGGACTCTTTCTGCAGTGATTTGAAGCGCACGTGTGCTGTTCAAATCGCTGCAGAAATTTCAGCAGGGACAGAACGCTACGTGCGCACATAGCCTTATACAATCAGCTGATGTGTCATGTGATTCAGGTCCTTGAACACCTGACACATCATCTGACCTTTCAGCAAACCGATCAGATGATATTGGATCCGGATTGGACATCGCGGGACCCTCGACCCAGGACTACAGCGGAGTGGGGGGGTTCTTTAGTTCAATAAAGATGGAGTCACTAATTGTGTTGTGTTTTATTTCTAATAAAAATATTTTTCTGTGTGTTGTTTTTTTTTATCTTGACTGGAAATTCATGGTGGCCATGTCTATTTTGGCGTGACACCATGAATTTTGGGCTTAGTACCATCTGAGAATACACAGCTGGTATTAACCCCTTTATTACCCAGCGAGCCACCGCCACCACTGCCGCTGGACGAGCCAGATAAAGTGCCTAGAAATGGAGCTAAGAAACAATGCGCCATTTCCAGGGGTGGCTGTGGGCATAGGCTGATTATAATGAGGGCAATTTGGGATACCGCCCGGGGCCCGAGGCTCCAGGGGGCCCATGCTCAGAAAAGTTAATTGCCCCCATTATAATCCGCATGAAACATTAAGCTGCTGGGTCATCCGCCCACCGTGCAGCACATCGGCAGGACGGGGGCCACCATTAGGGTACTACAATCATGACTCCTGTATGTGCCCAGTGAGCAGGAGCCAGGAGGGGGCGGGGCCGCTGACAGCCCGGCCCCCTCCTCTTTCATTCCTCTGCTGCTCACCGGGCCCCAGGAGACGGGGCTGCCATCAGGGCAGTAAGAGGCCCGGGTCGCTCATAGACAGCTGCCCTCTCTCTTCCTGCACTGATCTATGTAATGATCGGTGCAGGACAGGAAATGTACTGGAGCAGAAAGGAGGCTGAGATGAAGGACCTTGTCTGATCACATGACCAGTGACTTCGCATGTCCTGTTATTCAGCTACTGCAGCCTCCATGCAGCTCCCAGTGTCTGCTCTCCTGCCGCATCGATCAAGAGCTGCAAGATGAGGTAATGTATAGTGTGTGTAAGGAAATGTGCCTGTTGTAGAGCTGTGTGTGTATATGTGCATGTAGTCTGTCTGTTTGTCTCTTTTCCTGTCTGTCTCCCTCAATCTCTTTCTGTCTCTTTCCCTGCCTGGCAGTCTCTTTCCCTGCCTGGCAGTCTGTCTGTCTGTCTATTCCTGCCTGGCAGTTTCTGTCTCTTTTCCTGGCTGGCCATCTCTGTCTGTCTCTTTCTCTGCCTGGCAGTCTGTCTGTCTGTCTTTTTACCTTGCTGTCTGTCTCTTTCCCTGGCTGGCAGTCTCTGTCTGTCTGTCTGTATTCCTGCCTGGTAGTTTCTGTCTCTTTTCCTGGCTGGCAGTCTGTCTGTCTCTTTCCCTGCCTGGCAGTATGTTTGTCTCTTTCTCTGGCTGGCTGTCACTGTATCTTTTTCCCTTGCTGTCTGTCTCTTTCCCTGGCTGGCTGTAGCTGTCTGTCTGTTTCTTTCCCTAACTGGCAGTCTCTGTCTGTCTCTTTACCTGCCTGGCAGTCTCTGTCTGTCTGTCTCTTCCCCTGGCTGTTTCGGTCTCTTTCACTTTCTCTCTTTCCTTTTCTGTCCTTCTCTCCACTGATATCATATTACCTTACACCTAAGCTTCTTATACTAACAATGTCCTTCGTTGCCTATAGCAACCAATCACAGCTCCTATTAATGACCTGTAGCTTCCAGCTCCGTTGACTTTAATGTAAGAAAGTTTTTTGGCGAATAACTATAGTGCGGTGTGAAATAGTTCCCTCAAAACATAGTCTATGACGTTCCCTGAGTTAAATGGGGGGTCTGTGCAACATATCGTGATTGTAAATGTGACGACGGTGCGGATTCCTTTAGTGGAAATACATATTGTACATATACACACACAATACACATACATACATATACACATACACACACACACACACACGTCGCGGGCGGGGAGGACGCCAACGGATGCGCTCGCTAACGCTCAGGTCCGGCGCTGCTGCTGCTCGGTGGCTCGAGCGGTGGGCCGGATCCGGGGACTCGAGCTGCACTCCTCGCCCGTGAGTGAAAAGGGGTGGTTGGTTTGGGGGATTTAGTCCGTGACGCCACCCACGGGTTGTGGTGAAGATGGGCACCACCGCTGCTGGTGACGGGGATCCCGGGAGCGATGATGGGGAGCAGCTGGGATGTTGTTTTGCCCCCTCCGTGGGTAGGGGTCGGTGGTCCCAGGGCCCGGTGGAGAGACGGGGAGGCAGGGTTGGTGAGGTGCAGGGTTGCAGGGGCAGCGCGGCGCGGTGCCGAATGGCACGGGTGTACAGTCATGGCCAAAAGTTTTGAGAATGACACCAAAATTATATTTTCACATGATCTGTTGGCCTCTGGTTTTTAATTGTGTTTGTCTGATGTTTACATCACATACAGAAATATAATTGCAATCATATTATGAGTACCAAAAGGTTATATTGACAGAATGAGTTAATGCAGCAAGTCAATATTTGCAGTGTTGACCCTTCTTCAGGACCTTTGCAATTCTCCCTGGAATGCTCTCAATCAACTTCTGGATCAAATCCTGACTGATAGCTGTCCATTCTTGCATAAGCAATGCATGCATTTTGCCAGAATTTGTTGGTTTTTGTTTGTCCACCCATCTCTTGATGATTGCCCACAAGTTCTCAATGGGATTAAGATCTGGGGAGTTTCCAGGCCATGGACCCAACATCTCTATGTTTTGTTCCATGACCCATTTAGTGATCACCTTTGCTTTATGGCAAGGTGCTCCATCATGCTGGAAAAGGCATTGTTGGGCGCCAAACTGCTCTTGGACAGTTGGGAGAAGTTGCTCTTGGAGGACATTCTTGTACCATTCTTTATTCATGGCTGTGTTTTTAGGCAAGACTGAGTGAGCCGATTCCCTTGGCTGAGAAGCAACCCCACACATGAATGGTTTCAGGATGCTTAACAGTTGGCATGAGACAAGACTGGTGGTAGCGCTCACCTCTTCTTCTCCTAATAAGCTGTTTTCCAGATGTCCCAAACAATCGAAAAGGGGATTCACCTGAGAAAATGACCTTACCCCAGTCCTCAGCAGTCCACTCCCTGTACCTTTTGGAGAATATCAGTCGGTCCCTGATGGTTTTTCTGCAGAGAAGTGGCTTCTTTGCTGCCCTCCTTGAAACCAGGCCTTGCTCAAGCAGTCTCCGCCTCACAGTGCATGCAGAAGCACTCACACCAGCCTGCTGCCATTGCTGAGCTAGCTCGGCACTGCTGGTAGTCCGATCCCGCAGCTGAAACAGTTTTAAGATACGGTCCTGGCATTTTCTGGTCCTTCTTGGGTGCCCTGGAGCCTTTTTGGCAACAATGGAAGCTCTCTCCTTGAAGTTCTTGATGATGCGATAGATTGTTGACTGAGGTGCAATCTTTGTAGCTGCGATACTCTTCCCTGTTAGGCCATTTTTGTGCAGAGCAGTGATGGCTGCACGTGTTTCTTTAGAGATAACCATGGTTAATTGAACAGAAACAATGATACCAAGCTCCAGCCTCCTTTTAAAGTGTCCAGTGGTGTCATTCTTACTTAATCATGACTGATTGATCGCCAGCCCTGTCTTCATCAACACCCACACCTGTGTTAATGGAACAATCACTAAAACAATGTTAACTGCTCCTTTTAAGGCAGGAATGCAATGATGTTGAAATGTGTTTTGGGGGTTAAAGTTCATTTTCTTAGCCAATATTGACTTTGCAAGTAATTGCTGTTAAGCTGATCACTCTTTATGACATTCTGGAGTATATGCAAATTGCCATTAGAAAAACTTAAGCAGTAGACTTTGTAAAAATGAATATTTGTAGCATTCTCAAAACTTTTGGCCATGACTGTACTCACTCAGCAAGAGATGCACAAAGTCCTCGGTAAACCAAATGGCTGGATGGATGGGTTCCGCAGCCGGCTGCTGTGTCTCTCCCCGGACAGGTGATGGCGGCTGTCTTTCCCTGCACCTTTGTGTACTGTTCTGACTACGATGGGTCCCCAACGGTAGTCCACTCCCCGGTGTATGGGTGCCGGAGGAGCCCGTTTGCCCGCAGGCGCTGGCCCTTGGGTCTCTAGTGTTAGACGGTAGCTGTATATCCTCACGGTGCGGACGGTTGCCTTCTAACGGGTCTTTGGCTGTTAGGAATCCCCTGGGGTTCCTGTCACACTCAGATTTGACTGTTGATGGCGACTCCAAGCCTAGTCGGGGTCCGATGGCCCTGCCTGTGTGTGCTGGCTTCACTTCGCTCCCCGGTCGGTACCGGTGGGCCACCGCCCGACCCCGGTCCTACGGTTCCGCGTTGATTCACCACTCCTGCAGACGGCCACCACCGTCTGCCAACCTTGTTGTCAGTGCCTGGGCCACAAACCCAGACACTCTCCACTTTGCTCCTCTCACTTCAACCTCCTCCACTCAACTCCTCAACTCAACTGTCACTTTTCCTACCTCCAGGCCTGTGAACTCCTCGGTGGGCGGGGCCAACCGCTTGGCTCCGCCCCACCTGGTGTGGACATCAGACCCTGGAGGGAGGCAACAAGGGTTTTGTGTTTGGCTAATGTTACTGTCTAGTGGGGGTGGGGGTGTGCGTGTGTTACCTGTGACGACCTGGCTAGTCCAGGGCGCCACATATACACACTCAGCTTTATATATTAGCTATACGCATATGGCTGACAATTCTGACTGGGGCTCATCATTTTGATGACCTGAGAAATGGTGCATGCAGCTTTTTTCAGGCTGTCAAAATGACGACTAGCGATTAATGTTTGATTAGTGTTTGCAGAATTGGAGATTTTCCAAGAGTGATGGTGGGACTGTGGAAGGTTCGAGGGAGGATCTAAGTTCATCCGGTAAATGCATCACCTGAATATTTTGTCTGGGGGATGGTGCAGGGAGGTCAGCTCCGTATTCAAAGAGGCAAAGTCCAGCAACAGAAAAAAGTTGTTTCCGACATCACGTCCAAGAAATAAGGTTAAAATCAAATTTTATTCCATAACTTGTGCAAATCTAGCAGGATATGTCTAAGACTAAGAACCTCTTTTAGGTGTGAAACGTGTCAGACATTGTTTTATACTTCGTGGACGTCCATCCATGCTAGTGTTGGTTTTAACCTTATGGAATAAAATTTGTTTTTAACCTTATTTCTTGGACGTGATATGCTGGAAACAACTTTTGTCTATTGCCAAAGTTTTGAGGGGTAGAGGCGGAGCTGTGGTGGAGGCGGAGTCTGAAGGGGGCTCGAACATTTTGGCAGTATAGGGCTCTAAAATTCCAGGTGGCAGCCTTAGGTAGGATGTACTAGCAACATACACGGTGCGGCGTGGCTGAGGGAGTCCTGCCCACCTGTCTGCTGAAGAGGAGCGACCTCTATAATGGTGACGGCAGACGGCGTTCTTGCAGGTCATGCTGGAGTCCAGCAGCCTGAAGAGTGGAGACAGACCAGTGACCTGTTCTGTGGAGGTGCCTGCCGACTTGTTCACTAGCAGCAGGCAACGGAAGCACACTATGTGAAAGGGTGGCAATGGCGGCACACTATGTGAAAGGGGGGGATTGTCATTTTCTATAAGGTGGGCACGAGGGTGTCTTCTATCAAAGTGTTCTAGGGCATCTGATCTATATAGTAACAATCCTCCATTCCATATATATGTATATATATATATATATATATATATATATATGTATATATATACACACACACACACATATATATATACACTAGCTGTACTACCCGGCTTCGCCCAGGTTAATAACTGCTGTTAACACAATAGAGTGTTTTAACAAAAATGTATTCTGCACACAAAAACCACAAAACAAATAGATAGAAATGTAATTATTAAATTATTGCCTATATTAACCAATCAGAGCTCAGATTAATTGACTGTAGCAAAGTAGAGGCTAAGCTGTGATTGGTTGCTATTGGCAGCCTGATAAATCTCCAGGCAACAGAAAGCCCTCCCCCCTGACAGTATATATTAGCTCACACATACACAAAATAGACAGGTCATGTGACTGACAGCTGCCGTATTTCCTATGTGGTACATTTGTTGTTCTTGTAGTTTGGCTGCTTATTACTCAGATTTTTATTTTTGAAGGATAATACCAGACTTGTGTGTGTTTTAGGGCGATTATGTGGCGAGGTTGGTGTATGTGTGGTGAGCTGTGTGCTGAGGGTGGTATATGTGTTCAAGCACGTGGTAGTGTGTGGCGCATTTTGTGTGTGTGTTCATATCCCCGAGTGTGGTGAATATCCCATGTCGGGGCCCCACCTTAGCAACTGTACAGTATACTCTTTGGCGCCATCGCTCTCATTCTTTAAGTCCCCCTTGTTCACACCTAGAGGTATTGGCAGGAGAGGCTGAGACGGTCGAACGCATCCCGGAGTTGGAGGCGTCCCCGGATACGTTTGGGACTGCCCAACTCCAGGACCCTACATTAATACATGCCCGGAGTCGGGTGACAGTAATTGACGGGGTGGCACAGCTGCCCGGTGCCCAGGTAAGGTACCCCCATTTCGCTCTTAAGCAGGATTTACTCTACCGGGTAGATGAAATACGGGGCGTGGGGGTGCCCCAGCCGTATCGCTGGCGGGTCCTCGACTTGGCTCATAAACACCTGATGAGTGGCCACCTAGGGGTCAAGAAAACGCATTAGCGAATATTACAAAGGTTCTATTGGCCCGGGGTCTTTGGGGAGGTAAAACGGTTCTGCGAAACCTGCCCGGAGTGTCAGCTTACCGCACCCCTGACCCATTTTCGCAGTCCGTTGGTACCGTTACCCATTATAGAAGTCCCTTTTGAACGGATAGGGATGGATCTGGTGGGGCCCCTCCTAAAGTCTGCTCGAGGGCACCAACACATCCTAGTGATCGTTGACTATGCCACCCAGTATCCAGAGGCGATACCTCTCAGACATACTGCGGCGAAGCTTATAGCTCGGGAGTTGTTTGCTGTGTTCTGCCGGGTGGGGTTGCCCAAGGAGATCCTTACGGATCAGGGGACCCCATTCATGTCTAAAGTGACCAAAGAGCTATGCCGGCTACTCCAGATCAAGCAGTTGTGTACGTCTGTGTATCATCCTCAGACGGATGGTTTAGTGGAATGATTCAATAAAACCCTGAAAACCATGCTCAAAAGGGTGATTTCCAAAGATGGGAAAGACTGGGATATGATGCTTCCCTATTTGATGTTTGCCATACGAGAGGTGCCACAGGCATCCACGGGGTTTTCGCCTTTTGAGTTGTTATACGGGCGACATCCCCGGGGATTGTTGGGCCTGGCAAAGGAAACATGGGAGCAAGAGCCCACCCCCCATAAAAGTGTGATTGAACACATTTTAGGAATGCAGAATTGCATAAGCGCGGTCATGCCAATTGTGAAGGAGCATTTACAGGAGGCTCAGGCCGCGCAAAGCGGCCGCTACAATAGACAAGCCACCGTGCGGACCTTTAAACCCGGGGATCGGGTGTTGGTATTGATCCCCACGGCGGAGAGTAAATTCCTGACTCAGTGGCAAGGCCCCTATGAGATAAAGGAAAAAGTCGGGGTGGTCAACTATAAGGTATTGCAGCCCGGTAGGCGGAAACCTGAACAAATATACCATGTCAACCTATTAAAACCTTGGCAGGACCGGGAAAGCCTGAAGGTTGCTTTTTCCCCATCTCCCTCCTCTTCGGGTCATTCAAACCCGGCTCCAGCGACCTCCGGAGAGGACGAACCGGAAGTAAGGATTGGAGAAGCCCTCACCAAGCAACAGAGGTGAGAGGCCAGACGGCTGGTTCAGCAGAACCCCGATGTCTTCTCCGAGCTGCCTGGTAGGACCAGTCTGATACGACATGACATTGTCACCGAGCCTCACCTGAAGGTACGCCTGAAGTCATACCGGGTGCCGGAGGCTCGAAGACAAGCCATATCAGAGGAAGTGAAGACAATGCTACGCCTGGGGGTCATCGAAAAATCCCGGAGTGAATGGGCTAGTCCCATTGTCCTAATACCAAAACCCGATGGCTCCTTAAGGTTCTGCAATGACTTTAGGAGATTGAACGAAATATCCAAGTTCGATCTCTACCCCATGCCCCGGGTGGATGAGCTGATTGATAGGCTGGGACAGGTGCGATATTTCACCACGCTCGACCTGACCAAGGGGTACTGGCAGGTGCCACTGACGGAGTCCGCCAAGGAGAAAACCGCTTTTGTTACGCCGGAGGGTCTCTTCCACTATGTTGTCTTGCCTTTTGGGTTACATGGCGCTCCGGCCATGTTCCAGAGGTTGATGGACTTGGTGCTGGAACCCCACCATGCGTATGCATCAGCGTATCTTGATGACATCATTATTTACAGCTCTGAGTGGCAGACCCACTTGGAACAGGTACAAGCGGTGGTGAATGCGCTCCGAACAGCCGGATTGACAGCCAATCCCAAGAAATGTGCGTTGGGGCTCACGGAAGCCCGCTACTTGGGCTACGTAATAGGCCAAGGAGTGATTAAGCCCCAAATTAACAAGGTTGAGGCGATCCAGAAGTGGCCTAGACCCCTGACCACGAAGCAGGTTAGGGCCTTCCTGGGTATCGTGGGGTACTACAGGAGGTTTGTAAAAGATTTTGCGGGACTATCAGCCCCCTTGACGGACCTTCTCAAAGGCAAGAAGTCCGTCATGGTGCGCTGGACTCCGCAGGCCGAGGACTCCTTCCGGGCCCTGAAGGGGGTCCTGTGAGGACAGCCCGTTCTGGTCAACCCTGATTTCCGGAAGGAGTTCATAGTACAGACTGACGCCTCGGAGGTCGGCCTGGGGGCAGTGCTGTCTCAGGTGGTTCAGGGGGAGGAACACCCCGTCACCTTCTTAAGTAGGAAGCTCACTCCTCCCGAGCGGAATTATAGCGTAGTGGAGAAGGAGTGCCTGGCGATCAAGTGGGCCTTGGAGTCCCTACGCTATTACCTGCTGGGACGGCAGTTTCGCTTGGTGACTCATCACTCTCCGCTGGTCTGGATGAGGTCCGCCAAGGAACGGAATGCCCGGGTTACCCGGTGGTTCCTTTCTCTGCAGAACTTCCGGTTTACGGTTGAACACCGGGCCGGTAGGTTGCAGGGCAACGCCGATGCCTTGTCCCGCGGCCCGTGTTTGATGGCAGTAGTTCAACCCCGCTCGCTTGAACTGAGGGGGGGGTATGTGAGACTGTGACCGGGGTTATCTATGACGGCCGGTACGTCTCGCCCAGGTTGTGCTCACTCCATGATAGAAAGTAACTCCACTCCGGGGTTAATTCTGTTTCCCTACAGGCTGAAAGGAGGGTTAAAAGGAAACAGGAACATGGGCGTGGGTCCCTAGTGTGTGAGGGAGTGAACACAACTCCCTGAGTATCTGCCGGAGAAACAAGTGTATGCTGTATTGAACTTGTGGTTTGCGCAATAAACCGTGTGCTGTGACCCTTGGTGCCCGGTGAGGTGTAGCTTCCATTTCTGGTGACCCGGTAGCACATGTCCTGGATTCAAGCGGCTATACTACAGCCCAAACCCGGCGACGCCATGGAGGACATACTAAAGCAGCTGGTTCAGGCCAATGCACGTCAGCAGCAAGCCTTGCAATTGCAGGAACAAAGACACCAAGAACAGATGGTTCTCCTGGCCAAGTCGATCCGTGGCGGACCGGCAGCAACAACCCCGGGACCGGGTGACGACGGCAGCGTCCGGAAAACGGTGAGACAAGCGTTGCAAAAGATGACCCCGGGGGATGATGTGGAAGCGTTCCTGGCGGTGTTTGAGCGGGTGGCCGAGCGGGAAAAGCTGCCGACCCCCCAGTGGGCTGAGGTATTGTCGCCCTATCTGACGGGGGAGCCCCAAAAAGCATACCTGGACCTCTGTACCGAGGACGCCATAGACTATGCGACCCTGAAAGCCGAAATACTTGCTCGGTTGGGGGTGAATACCTATGTACGGGCTCAGCGGGTAAATCAGTGGTTCTATGAGGAAGCCAAACCCGTACGCTCCCAGGCCTATGACTTGTTGCATCTGGTAAAGAAGTGGTTCCAGCCTGACACGCTATGCCCTGTGCAAATGGTGGAAAGGGTAGTGGTGGATCGCTTTGTGCGTACCTTACCCGTCACCATTCAACGGTGGGTAGGACAGGGCGACCCAAGTACCCTGGACCAATTAGAAGGTCTGGTGGAGCGGCATGTGGCTACGCAGGACTTGATACGGGACACTGAGACTTTGCGTGCCGCCCGTCGGTCCGGCCCCTCCAAGCCTCGGGCCAAGGACCCACCGCTGACACCGGTGCGGGAGTCAGTTACCGTCCCGTCTGAGGTCGCGCCCGCCGTCCCTGCGGTCCGGAAGGCTATGTACCCTAAACGACAACTCGTCAAGGAGGTATCCTTCCCTATTAGATGTTGGCGGTGCCAGCGGGTGGGACATATGGAAGCCCAGTGTCCACTCACCACAGAGCCCATGGATTGTGGGGTTACCCGGCAGGGTTCAATGTATGCTCAGGTGGTGTGTACCGCTGACCTTGTCTCCCCAGAGACTGAGCCCCACTTGTGCCAAATACAGGTGAATGGATGTCCGGTTACAGGCTTGTTGGATTCCGGAAGCTTGGTGACCCTTGTGCGATCAACCCTAAGGGCTAAAGTAAAGGCCACAGGACGTACCGTGGGGGTGGTTTGCATACATGGGGACCGCCGAGACTATCCCACGGGGATTGTCACCATCACAGCACCTTGCGGTCAGGTGCAACATGAGGTGGGACTTATTAACACTCTTCCCTATGACGTGATCCTAGGAAGGGATCTGCCCTATTTTTGGACTTTATGGAAGGGACCTCCTAAGTCCCCTCAGATATTGGTCAGTCCGGGACCTGAGCCCTACAATCCCGAATCCGGGATGCCTGCCGTAGGGGTCCCCATGATAGGGACAGAATGTGAACCCGATAGGTCGCCCCTAGAGGTATTGGCAGGAGAGGCTGAGACGTTCGAGCCCATCCCGGAGTTGGAGGCGTCCCCCGGATACGTTTGGGACAGCCCAACTCCAGGACCCTACATTAATACATGCCCGGAGTCGGGTGACAGTAGTTGACGGGGTGGCACAGCTGCCCGGTGCCCAGGTAAGGTACCCCCATTTCGCTCTTAAGCAGGATTTACTCTACCGGGTAGATGAAATACGGGGCGTGGGGGTGCCCCAGCCGTATCGCTGGCGGGTCCTCGACTTGGTTCATAAACACCTGATGAGTGGCCACCTAGGGGTCAAGAAAACGCATTAGCGAATATTGCAAAGGTTCTATTGGCCCGGGGTCTTTGGGGAGGTAAAACGGTTCTGCGAAACCTGCCCGGAGTGTCAGCTTACCGCACCCCTGACCCATTTTCGCAGTCCGTTGGTACCGTTACCCATTATAGAAGTCCCTTTTGAACGGATAGGGATGGATCTGGTGGGGCCCCTCCTAAAGTCTGCTCGAGGGCACCAACACATCCTAGTGATCGTTGACTATGCCACCCAGTATCCAGAGGCGATACCTCTCAGACATACTGCGGCGAAGCTTATAGCTCGGGAGTTGTTTGCTGTGTTCTGCCGGGTGGGGTTGCCCAAGGAGATCCTTACGGATCAGGGGACCCCATTCATGTCTAAAGTGACCAAAGAGCTATGCCGGCTACTCCAGATCAAGCAGTTGCGTACGTCTGTGTATCATCCTCAGACGGATGGTTTAGTGGAACGATTCAATAAAACCCTGAAAACCATGCTCAAAAGGGTGATTTCCAAAGATGGGAAAGACTGGGATATGATGCTTCCCTATTTGATGTTTGCCATACGAGAGGTGCCACAGGCATCCACGGGGTTTTCGCCTTTTGAGTTGTTATACGGGCGACATCCCCGGGGATTGTTGGGCCTGGCAAAGGAAACATGGGAGCAAGAGCCCACCCCCCATAAAAGTGTGATTGAACACATTTTAGGAATGCAGAACCGCATAAGCGCGGTCATGCCAATTGTGAAGGAGCATTTACAGGAGGCTCAGGCCGCGCAAAGCGGCCGCTACAATAGACAAGCCACCGTGCAGACCTTTAAACCCGGGGATCGGGTGTTGGTATTGATCCCCACGGCGGAGAGTAAA